>NW_027284255.1:10000-72500 GCF_046629955.1 Centroberyx affinis | reverse complement strand
TTGTTGTTAGCCGCCGGTTAGGTAAGGTTAGCTTGCTCGCTTATGCAACTTGTTTACTCTGCTCTCCTCCTGTGAAGCTGAACTGCTCCTGCCGGGTTTCCTCCTGCAGACCGACACACAGCAGACCGACACACAGCAGACTGACACTCACTGCAGCAGGTCTCTGAAGTCCAGGAAGGAGAAGATGAGCAGCAGCGGGTCTGAAGGAAGATTATCCAGCCGTAACTCCATGGACGCTGCCATTGTTGGCAACACTCTGGGTGCGTTCGTTTTGCTGACCCGCGGGGCCGGAGGGGTTTGACTGGGGCTGAGCCGGGGCGGGTCATACGTTGTAATAAAATATTCTGGAGTTCAGCTGCTGCAAACAAAGAAGACGTAAAGAACTGACAAGGGCAAGATAAACAGACGTTAATAATTAGATTAGATTAGATTACTTTAGATTAGACTAATGATTTTTTAAATTAAAATGGGAAATTGGGTCAATAGGATAAAGCCATGACCAGGAAATCAATAGGACCAGAGCAGATCGAGGGTCACAGCATGACTGTCTATGGATTTATATGTATGCAGGGTGAGATAAGATATGATACGATGAGATATGCAAGTTGTCTAAATTCACATTAAATATATCAGATCTACAGATGTTATAATAATAATAACAGTAATGTCGACAAACAATAGAACAGCAGTTTTCTTCAGTTCTGAAGCGTCTCATCCATCACACCGCACCTTCAGTAAAACTCTGAAAATCGAGCGCACCCAGCTGAAAACCTGCTCCGCCCCTGCTGGAGGTACCGGGATAAAGAACAAACGTCTCTAACCACGCCCCCTTGTGTCTGTCTGTTTGTCAACATGCAACAAGAAACCCTGCAGGCAGGAGAGACACACACACACACACACACACACACACACACACACACACACACACGAACGCACACACACACACACACACACACACACACACACACACACACACACTAACCCAGAGCCATATACATTTTCTCAGCAATATAATTAATAATAAGAGCCACACCAGTCTTTTACTTCAGTCATGGTACTAATATTGTGACAGTGTAGTACTGCAGTAAAATACTCTGGTAGAAGAGTAAAAGTATTAACAGTGTCACTCTGTAACAGCAAAGATCCTCCAAGTTCTACCTGCTGTTGCTAGTACTGCAAACCAGCCAGTAGAGGGAGACAAAGTCTCATATTCAAACACAAACCTCAGAGGAAAGCAGTACTACTACTACTGAAACTACTACTTCTACTACTGGTGTTACTAGTACAGTTACTCAGTTACTGCTTATCATTATTATTATTGTTATTAATTATTAGACCATCTTAAGGGCAAGTGTGTTGTGTTTCAAATACTCTGCTCTGATGAAGCAGGTGAGCCGTATGTGTGTGTGTGTGTGTGTGTGTGTGTGTGTGTGTGTGTGTGTGTGTGTGTGTGTGTGTGTGTGCGTGTTGTGTACATATATTGATTGTGTGGGCAGGTTGTACCTTGTCTCTGTTTGTCTAATTTCAACACTCAAAGCCAGCTGAGAAAACTGAAACATTTGTACAGACACACAGATTTACCATGAGTAGTACTAGTACTAGTAGTAGTAGCATTAGTAGTAGTAGTAGTAGTACTAGTATCAGTGTATGGGAGGTTCCTTCATATCAGCAATCTAAAAAGCATATGGCTTTGATTTTGAAATATGTTGTAGGAAGCATCAGCACATCTCAAAAATCCATTCAGTGTCATTTACATGAACAATGTACAACATACAATTATACTGAACTACATTACCCAGCATGCTTTTAGGTAGTTTGACTGTTCCTTCTCTTGCAAAGGGAACAAGCTCCAGTAGCTGCAGCTTCACAGCCACAGAGACAAAATGTCCTCAGTCTGAGGCTCAACTCAGACTTTAGTGAATCCAGACTGACTCTGAACAGGTGAAAACCTGCTGAGACAGTCTGCTGCTGCTGGAGGATCAGCTGCTTCAGTCTGTTGCAGTTCTGCATCAGTACAAAGTCTTTTCTGGAAGTTTCTATGTCCTAAAATAACAGAAACCTACGAATTGTCTAATAGCGCATGCTGCGTAGAGCGAGAGGTGAATCTCAACTCAATTTGTTGCTTTACTAAGTTGCTGAAGACAGAATACTTTACAGTGGAAAATTGTGTTAGCCACTTAGCCGCTAGTCAACCACAGGAGGCTCCAGCCTACACTTCCGTCTCCCTGTACTTTATGCTGAACTGCCAGAAAAGAACAACTAATGAGAACAAGGCTGACACCGTGAGACAGACAATATGAAAAAGAGTTTGGCTACTGAGGTTTTCAGCTCTGGTACAACCTGGCCAGACTCTGTGCGTGTATGGCTCTGGTACAACCTGGCCAGACTCTGTGCGTGTATGGCTCTGGTACAACCTGGCCAGACTCTGTGCGTGTATGGCTCTGGTACAACCTGGCCAGACTCTGTGCGTGTATGGCTCTGGTGCCGGACTTTAACCAAACCGTGTTCCTTAGTATCTGGAGGTAAATATTTGGTCTGATTTGAGCTGAGCTAGACAGAGGCTGAATCAATAGAAACTCTGACGCACCAAATTTAATCTGCAGCAGTATTCAATATTCTGTAGTCTTTTATTTTGTTATTCTTTTTATTTTCAAGTTCAATTTAATTTGGTTAATATAGCCCATGATCACAGTGTGACCATGACAGCGTGACAGTGAGACAGTGTGACAGAGACAGTAAGACAGAGACAGTGAGACAGAGACAGTGAGACAGAGACAGTGTGACAGAGACAGTGAGACAGAGACAGTGTTACAGTGTGACAGTAAGACAGAGACAGTGTGACAGAGACAGTATGACAGACAGTGTGACAGTGTGACAGACAGTGTGACAGAGACAGTGTAACAGTGTGACAGAGACAGTGTGACAGTGAGACAGAGACAGTGTGACAGTGTGACAGACAGTGTGACAGAGACAGTGAGACAGAGACAGTGTGACAGTGAGACAGAGACAGTGTGACAGAGACAGTGAGACAGAGACAGTGTGACAGAGACAGTGAGACAGAGACAGTGTGACAGAGACAGTGTGACAGACAGTGTGACAGAGACAGTGTGACAGACAGTGTGACAGAGACGGTGTGACAGAGACAGTGAGACAGAGACAGTGTGACAGACAATGTGACAGAGACGGTGTGACAGAGACAGTGTGACAGAGACAGTGTGACAGACAGTGAGACAGAGACAGTGAGACAGAGACAGTGTGACAGAGACAGTGAGACAGAGACAGTGTGACAGAGACAGTGAGACAGAGAAAGTGTGACAGAGACAGTGAGACAGAGACAGTGAGACAGAGACAGTGTGACAGAGAAAGTGTGACAGAGACAGTGAGACAGAGACATTGTGACAGAGACAGTGTTACAGTGTGACAGTAAGACAGAGACAGCGTGACAGAGACAGTGTGACAGGCAGTGTGACAGAGAAAGTGTGACAGAGACAGTGAGACAGAGACAGTGTGACAGAGACAGTGTGACAGAGACAGTGTGACAGAGACAGTGAGACAGAGACAGTGTGACGGAGACAGTGAGACAGAGACAGTGAGACAGAGACAGTATGACAGAGACAGTGTGACAGAGACAGTGTGACAGTGTGACAGTGAGACAGAGACAGTGTGACAGAGACAGTGTGACAGACAGTGTGACAGAGACAGTGTGACAGTGTGACAGTGAGACAGAGACGGTGTGACAGAGACAGTGTGACAGAGACAGTGTGACAGAGACAGTGTGACAGACAGTGTGACAGAGACAGTGTGACAGAGACAGTGAGACAGAGACAGTGTGACAGAGACAGTGTGACAGAGACAGTGAGACAGAGACAGTGAGACAGAGACAGTATGACAGAGACAGTGTGACAGAGACAGTGTGACAGTGTGACAGTGAGACAGAGACGGTGTGACAGAGACAGTGTGACAGAGACAGTGTGACAGACAGTGTGACAGAGACAGTGTGACAGAGACAGTGTGACAGTGTGACAGTAAGACAGAGACAGTGTGACAGAGACAGTGAGACAGAGACAGTGTGACAGAGACAGTGAGACAGAGAAAGTGTGACAGAGAAAGTGTGACAGAGACAGTGAGACAGAGACAGTGTGACAGAGACATTGAGACAGAGACAGTGTGACAGAGACAGTGAGACAGAGACAGTGAGACAGAGACAGTGTGACAGAGACATTGTGACAGAGACAGTGAGACAGAGACAGTGTGACAGTGAAAGTGTGACAGTGTGACAGTAAGACAGAGACAGTGTGACAGAGACAGTGAGACAGAGACAGTGTGACAGAGACAGTGAGACAGAGAAAGTGTGACAGCGAAAGTGTGACAGAGACAGTGAGACAGAGACAGTGTGACAGAGACATTGAGACAGAGACAGTGTGACAGAGACAGTGAGACAGAGACAGTGAGACAGAGACAGTGTGACAGAGACATTGTGACAGAGACAGTGAGACAGAGACAGTGTGACAGAGACAGTGAGACAGAGAAAGTGTGACAGAGAAAGTGTGACAGAGACAGTGAGACAGAGACAGTGTGACAGAGACATTGAGACAGAGACAGTGTGACAGAGACAGTGAGACAGAGACAGTGAGACAGAGACAGTGTGACAGAGACATTGTGACAGAGACAGTGAGACAGAGACAGTGTGACAGTGAAAGTGTGACAGAGACAGTGAGACAGAGACAGTGTTACAGTGTGACAGTAAGACAGAGACAGCGTGACAGAGACAGTGTGACAGACAGTGTGACAGAGAAAGTGTGACAGAGACAGTGTGACAGAGACAGTGAGACAGAGACATTGAGACAGAGACAGTGTGACAGAGACAGTGAGACAGAGACAGTGAGACAGAGACAGTGTGACAGAGACATTGTGACAGAGACAGTGAGACAGAGACAGTGTGACAGTGAAAGTGTGACAGTGTGACAGTAAGACAGAGACAGTGTGACAGAGACAGTGAGACAGAGACAGTGTGACAGAGACAGTGAGACAGAGAAAGTGTGACAGAGAAAGTGTGACAGAGACAGTGAGACAGAGACAGTGTGACAGAGACATTGAGACAGAGACAGTGTGACAGAGACAGTGAGACAGAGACAGTGAGACAGAGACAGTGTGACAGAGACATTGTGACAGAGACAGTGAGACAGAGACAGTGTGACAGTGAAAGTGTGACAGAGACAGTGAGACAGAGACAGTGTTACAGAGACAGTGTGACAGTGTGACAGTGAGACAGAGACAGTGTGACAGAGACAGTGTGACAGACAGTGTGACAGAGACGGTGTGACAAAGACAGTGTGACAGACACGGTGTGACAGAGACGGTGTGACAGAGACAGTGTGACAGACACGGTGTGACAGAGACGGTGTGACAGAGACAGTGTGACAGAGACAGTGTGACAGAGACAGTGAGACAGAGACAGTGTGACAGAGACAGTGTGACAGTGTGACAGTAAGACAGAGACAGTGTGACAGAGACAGTGTGACAAAGACAGTGTGACAGAGACAGTGTGACAGAGACAGTGTGACAGAGACAGTGTGACAGACACGGTGTGACAGAGACGGTGTGACAGAGACAGTGTGACAGACAGTGTGACAGAGACAGTGTGACAGAGACAGTGAGACAGAGACAGTGTGACAGTGTGACAGTAAGACAGAGACAGTGTGACAGAGACAGTGTGACAAAGACAGTGTGACAGAGACAGTGTGACAGAGACAGTGAGACAGAGAAAGTGTGACAGAGAAAGTGTGACAGAGACAGTGAGACAGAGACAGTGTGACAGAGACATTGAGACAGAGACAGTGAGACAGAGAAAGTGTGACAGAGACAGTGAGACAGAGACAGTGAGACAGAGACAGTGTGACAGAGACAGTGAGACAGAGACAGTGTGACAGTGAAAGTGTGACAGAGACAGTGAGACAGAGACAGTGTTACAGTGTGACAGTAAGACAGAGACAGCGTGACAGAGACAGTGTGACAGACAGTGTGACAGAGAAAGTGTGACAGAGACAGTGTGACAGAGACAGTGAGACAGAGACAGTGAGACAGAGAAAGTGTGACAGAGAAAGTGTGACAGAGACAGTGAGACAGAGACAGTGTGACAGAGACATTGAGACAGAGACAGTGAGACAGAGAAAGTGTGACAGAGACAGTGAGACAGAGACAGTGAGACAGAGACAGTGTGACAGAGACATTGTGACAGAGACAGTGAGACAGAGACAGTGTGACAGTGAAAGTGTGACAGAGACAGTGAGACAGAGACAGTGTTACAGTGTGACAGTAAGACAGAGACAGCGTGACAGAGACAGTGTGACAGACAGTGTGACAGAGAAAGTGTGACAGAGACAGCGTGACAGAGACAGTGAGACAGAGACAGTGTGACAGTGAAAGTGTGACAGAGACAGTGAGACAGAGACAGTGTGACAGAGACATTGTGACAGAGACAGTGTTACAGTGTGACAGTAAGACAGAGACAGTGTGACAGAGACAGTATGACAGACAGTGTGACAGACAGTGTGACAGTGTGACAGAGACAGTGTGACAGTGAGACAGAGACAGTGTGACAGACAGTGTGACAGACAGTGTGACAGAGACAGTGAGACAGAGACAGTGTGACAGTGAGACAGAGACAGTGTGACAGAGACAGTGAGACAGAGACAGTGTGACAGAGACAGTGAGACAGAGACAGTGTGACAGAGACAGTGTGACAGACAGTGTGACAGAGACGGTGTGACAGAGACAGTGTGACAGAGACGGTGTGACAGAGACAGTGAGACAGAGACAGTGTGACAGAGACAGTGTGACGGAGACAGTGTGACAGAGACAGTGTGACAGAGACAGTGTGACAGTGTGACAGTGAGACAGAGACAGTGTGACAGAGACAGTGTGACAGACAATGTGACAGTGTGACAGTGAGACAGAGACAGTGTGACAGAGACAGTGTGACAGACAATGTGACAGAGACGTGTGACAGAGACAGTGTGACAGACACGGTGTGACAGAGACGGTGTGACAGAGACAGTGTGACAGACAGTGAGACAGAGACAGTGAGACAGAGACAGTGTGACAGAGACAGTGAGACAGAGACAGTGTGACAGAGACAGTGAGACAGAGAAAGTGTGACAGAGACAGTGAGACAGAGACAGTGTGACAGAGACAGTGAGACAGAGACAGTGAGACAGAGACAGTGTGACAGAGACAGTGAGACAGAGACAGTGAGACAGAGAAAGTGTGACAGAGACAGTGTGACAGAGACAGTGTGACAGAGACAGTGAGACAGAGACAGTGAGACAGAGACAGTGTGACAGAGAAAGTGTGACAGAGACAGTGTGACAGAGACAGTGAGACAGAGACAGTGTGACAGAGAAAGTGTGACAGAGACAGTGTGACAGAGACATTGTGACAGAGACAGTGAGACAGAGACAGCGTGACAGAGACAGTGTGACAGAGACAGTGAGACAGAGACAGTGTTACAGTGTGACAGTAAGACAGAGACAGTGTGACAGAGACAGTGTGACAGACAGTGTGACAGTGTGACAGACAGTGAGACAGAGACAGTGTGACAGAGACATTGTGACAGAGACAGTGTTACAGTGTGACAGTAAGACAGAGACAGTGTGACAGAGACAGTGTGACAGAGAAAGTGAGACAGAGACAGTGAGACAGAGACAGCGTGACAGAGACAGTGTGACAGAGACAGTGAGACAGAGACAGTGTTACAGTGTGACAGTAAGACAGAGACAGTGTGACAGAGACAGTGTGACAGACAGTGTGACAGTGTGACAGACAGTGTGACAGAGACAGTGTAACAGTGTGACAGAGACAGTGTGACAGTGAGACAGAGACAGTGTAACAGTGTGACAGAGACAGTGTGACAGTGAGACAGAGACAGTGTGACAGACAGTGTGACAGAGACAGTGAGACAGAGACAGAGACAAAAAAATAAAATGACAATGAGATAAGAAAGTAAATGACTGTAACAATACACTGTACGTATGTAGTCCACACAGTATGTTGTATGTACTGCATACATTATCTGTACTCTTTACAGTATATGTACTCCACCAGTGCAGTCCAGTCAGGAGTCTGTCTGTCTCTGTGTTGTCCTGGCTGGAGCTTGCTGGGTCAAGGTAAACATATTGGGGATTCACTTTAAACATGTCAGACGATTCAGTCTGACTCACTCATACTTTGACCTGTTTGTCAATATTACCCTGGACAGAGAGAGAGAGAGAGAGAGAGAGAGAGAGAAAGAGAGAGAGAGAGAGAGAGAGAGAGAGAGAGAGAGAGAGAGATGGTAGGGGACAGATAGAGGACAGAGAGACAGACAGCACAGGGAGTCTACTGGTTCTGAGGTTTTGAGGTTCTGGTTGGAGGTTTGGATCATGGTGGAACCAACATCTAAACCAGCTGCTGTTCTACTGCTGTTCCTACTGCAGACCTGCCTGGCTAACCATGGTAAGGAACATTATCATTTTTATTATTAATAGTACTAAAAGCAGTAATAGCAGTAGCAGTAGCAGTAGTAGTAGTAATAATAGTAATGATAATTTATTTATATAGCACTTTTCTAAGTAATTGTTACAATGTGCTTTCCAAAAATAAAATAAATAACTACAAAAGCAGAGTACAAAGAACAGGAAACCAGAGTAGATAAAAAGGAAACCAGACATGGGAATAAAGACAAAATAAAATACAATGACATAGAAACAGACAGACAGGGTTACGAACAGGGATAAAATAGGACATAAAAGAACATTATAAAAAGGCTTTTATGTACAAGTGTACTTCGAGAAGTGCTTTAAAAGATGAAACTGATCTGGCCAGCCGGAGTTCCTCCAGCAGGACGATCCAAAGCTTTGAGCTCTAACAGCAAAGGCTTGGTCACCTTTAGTTCCCAGCCGAGTCCTGGAACAACCAGCAGGCCTCCGGTTCATAAGGGGTTAAAAGGTCTGATATGTAGCTGGGGTCCAGACCTCGCTCTGCCTTAGAAGTTATCAGTAAAATCTTAAAATCAATCGTAAAACTAATGGGCAGCCAGTGAAGAGCTGCTACAATTCATGGAATGGATCACGGAATGTTTGTACTGTGTGACCTGTGACCTCTGACCTCGTACAGGAACATATAAGGGGGTAATTCTATTTCCTCTGCGTCACCTTGATGAAGGCCATGCAGCCGAAAATGTTTGGTGGAGTCAGTAAACCACAAAACTAAAAGAAATGATTAGAGTGTGCAACTTTAATTTTGTATGTACGAGTGTCATCTGCATAGTAGCGAAAGAGAATATTATGTTTGTGGTTGATTTCCCTAAGCGGAAGCATGTAATGGAGAAAAATAGAGTCTAAAATTGACCCTTGTGGAACACCATAAAAAACCAAATGGAACCGGGAACCAAAGTGGTTTTTCAGTGGCTGTTTCATCTGAGAAATCAAGTGGCATTATGCTAATTCCTACTGCAGTGGCAGAATAAGGAGAACATTTTAATTCATTTATTACAAACAAAAATGGGTGACAGATAAATGTTAATCAAAGAGTGAAAATGTAAACATAAGCAAACACTAACATAATGTATCACTGTCATTGGACATGGACCTGTCTGCCTGCCTGTCTGCCTGTCTGCCTGCCTGTGTACCTGTCTGTCTGTTTACCTGTTTGTCTGTCTGTAGTTTTCCTTGACAGCCAGTCGGCCTCACAGGTTTTGGTGCGAAACCGACGAGCAAATCAGCTGTTTGAGGAGGTGAAAGCAGGTAGGTATTGATTGAAAGGTTGATTCATTTATTGATCTATTGATCGATTGATTGATTGAACAACATTGTCACTGCCAAGGAAATCACATTTAATGTTTGTCACCTTTTGACACTTCTTGACATGTGTTGTTGTTGACATGTTGTTATGTGTTGTTGTTGACATGTTGGTGTGTGTTGTTGTTAACATGTTGGTGTGTTTTGTTGTTGACATGTTGGTGTGTTTTGTTGTTGACATGTTGGTGTGTGTTGTTGTTAACATGTTGTTATGTGTTGTTGTTGACATGTTGGTGTGTGTTGTTGTTAACATGTTGTTATGTGTTGTTGTTGACATGGTGTGTGTGTTGTTGTTGACATGTTGTTATGTGTTGTTGTTGACATGTTGGTGTGTGTTGTTGTTGACATGTTGTTATGTGTTGTTGTTGACATGTTGGTGTGTTGTTGTTGACATGTTGGTGTGTGTTGTTGTTAACATGTTGTTATGTGTTGTTGTTGACATGTTGGTGTGTGTTGTTGTTGACATGTTGTTATGTGTTGTTGTTGACATGTTGGTGTGTGTTGTTGTTGTTGACATTTGGTGTGTGTTGTTGACATGTTGGTGTGTGTTGTTGTTGACATGTTGGTGTGTGTTGTTGTCTTTGACATGTTGGTGTGTGTTGTTGTCGTTGACATTTCGTGTGTGTTGTTGTTGACATGTTGGTGTGTGTTGTTGTCGTTGACATGTTGGTGTGTGTTGTTGTCTTTGACATGTTGGTGTGTGTTGTTGTCGTTGACATTTGGTGTGTGTTGTTGACATGATGGTGTGTGTTGTTGTCTTTGACATGTTGGTGTGTGTTGTTGTCGTTGACATTTGGTGTGTGTTGTTGACATGTTGGTGTGTGTTGTTGTTGACATGTTGGTGTGTGTTGTTGTCTTTGACATGTTGGTGTGTGTTGTTGTCGTTGACATGTTGGTGTGTGTTGTTGTTGACATGTTGGTGTGTGTTGTTGTCGTTGACATGTTGGTGTGTGTTGTTGTTGACATGTTGGTGTGTGTTGTTGTCGTTGACATGTTGGTGTGTGTTGTTGTCTTTGACATGTTGGTGTGTGTTGTTGTCGTTGACATTTGGTGTGTGTTGTTGACATGATGGTGTGTGTTGTTGTCTTTGACATGTTGGTGTGTGTTGTTGTTGACATTTGGTGTGTGTTGTTGTTGACATGTTGGTGTGTGTTGTTGTCTTTGACATGTTGGTGTGTGTTGTTGTTGTTGACATGTTGGTGTGTGTTGTTGTCTTTGACATGTTGGTGTGTGTTGTTGTTGTTGACATGTTGGTGTGTGTTGTTGTTGACATCTTGGTGTGTGTTGTTGTTGTTGACATCTTGGTGTGTGTTGTTGTTGTTGACATGTTGGTGTGTGTTGTTGTTGTTGACATCTTGGTGTTTGTTGTTGTTGTTGACATGTTGGTGTGTGTTGTTGTTGACATGTTGGTGTGTGTTGTTGTTGACATCTTGGTGTGTGTTGTTGTTGACATCTTGGTGTGTGTTGTTGTTGTTGACATGTTGTTGTGTATTTCACTGTGCTCTCCCCTCACAGGGAACCTGGAGAGAGAGTGTGTTGAGGAGATCTGTGACCATGAAGAAGCCAGAGAAGTGTTCGAACAGACGGACAAAACAGTACGACTACTCTGCTCTGTTCTACTTTATTCCATTACTATCTACTCTATTCTACTGCCTAAGAAACATCAAATCTGCAGCAGGAGTCGTAATAGTAGTAGTAGTAGCAGTAGTAGTAGTAGTAAAAGTAGTACCAGTAGTAGTTAATAGTAGTACCAGTGGTTTAAAATCTAACCAGAAAACTCTGTTCCTTCCAGGAAACCTTCTGGACAAATTACCTGGGTAAGTACTGCTGGTTAACCAGTCAGTCAGTCAGTGTCTCTCTGTCAGTCAGTCAGTCAGTCAGTCAGTCAGTGAGTCAGTTATTTACTTTGTTAATTACTCAGGTGCCTCTCATGTTTACGTCAGCAGCTCCTCATACACTGTAATTTTATTTAAATGCTTTTAAAGTCCAGTCCAGGGTTATTTCATTGATTACTGTTAAATACTGTCATCTGTCTGGTTTAGTTTGTCTACTTTGGTTAGTGTATTTCACATTCAGTGTATTTCACAAGCAGCAGTAAACATGAACAAAGTCCACAATAGTCTACAAATATACAATTACACTGTCTGTCTGCTGCCTGTCTGTCTATTTACCTGTCTGTCTGCCTGTCTGACTGTTTACCTGTCTGTCTGCCTGTCTGTCTGTTTACCTGTCTGTCTGCCTGTCTGTCTCTCCAGCCTGTGATGGCACTAAGTTGCTGAGAACACAAGACAACATCAACATGGTCAGAGAGTGTATAGAAGGTAAAGAAACAGACACCGCTATTCTATTCTATTCTATTCTATTCTATTCTATTTTATTCTAGTAAATGATTATAATAAATAGCTATTTGTATAGACATTAAAAGAATATGAAAATATACATTAGAATGGTAGAATATATAAAAGTAGAATATCATCAGTCTGCACTGGTGTGCTTTAATACATTGTGTTTCTGGTGTGTGTGTGTGTGTGTGTGTGTGTGTGTGTGTGTGTGTGTGTGTGTGTGTGTGTGTGTGTGTGCAGGTCATTGTGTAGCTGGTAACGGTCTGAACTATGCAGGAAACGTCAACATCACAAAATCAGGGAAAGAGTGTCAGTTCTGGAAAAGCAACTTCCCACATCCCATAATAAGGTAACTAACTAGCTAGCTAGCTGGTTTACTGACAAAATGATGAACTGCAGCTTCCCACAACATGAGGAACTAATTAAATAACTGAGTAACTAATTAAGTAACTAACTGACTGACTGACTGACTGACTAGCAGACAGAGCCACTCATACAATACAATACTTTATTGTCCCTCAAATGGAAATGTGTTTTCACAGCTTTGCAGGCCTGACATAAATACACAGATACATAACTACATAAATACATAAATACATAAATACATGAATACACAGATACATAAGTACATAAATACATAAATACATATATATATATATATACATATAACACACATAACATTCAGCGGTTCAGAGCCTTGATAGCAGAGGGGACAAAGCTCTTCTTAAAACATCTGTTTCCAGGTCAGAGACCTGAACCTGAGACGTGATGAGCAGTGATATAAACTAATTACTAATGACTGACTGACTACAGCTTCCCACATCCCATAATACTAAGGTATGGCTAAGTAAACAACAACAACAACAAATCTACCTCTCTCTCTACCTGTCTGTATGTCTGTCTCTTCGCCTGTCTGTCTGTCTGTCTGTCTGTCTGTCTCTCCACCTGTCTGTCTGTCTCTCCACCTGTCTGTCTGTCTGTCTGTCTGTCTCTCCACCTGTCTGTCTGTCTCTCCACCTGTCTGTCTGTCTCTCCACCTGTCTGTCTGTCTCTCCACCTGTCTGTCTGTAGGGAGTATAATGCGTCGGAGCCAGACAGCGTTCTGCAGGAGAACTTCTGTAGGAACCCGTCCGGTGGACCAGACGGACCCTGGTGCTTCACCAGAGACCCGACGGTGCAGAAGGAGAGCTGCAGGGTTCCCAAGTGTGGTGAGTACTTACTAATACTGCGAATACTACTGCAAATATTAGTACTACTACTACTACTACTGCTAACATTCCCTACTGGTCAGAAAGAGACCTGCAGGGTGCCGAGATGAGGCACTAACTCTGTCTGTCTCTCTCTCTCCCTCTGTCTCTCTCTCTGTGTCTCTCTCTCTCTCTGTCTCTCCCTCTCTCTCTGTCTCTCTCTCTTTCTCTCTGTCTCTCTCTCTCTCTCTGTGTCTCTCTCTCTCTGTGTCTCTCTCTCTCTCTCTGTCTCTCCCTCTCTCTCTGTGTCTCTCTCTCTCTGTGTCTCTCTCTCTCTCTGTCTCTCCCTCTCTCTCTGTGTCTCTCTCTCTCTCTCTCCCTCTGTCTCTCTCTCTCTCTGTGTCTCTCTCTCTCTCTGTCTCTCCCTCTCTCTCTGTCTCTCTCTCTTTCTCTCTGTCTCTCTCTCTCTCTCTGTGTCTCTCTCTCTCTGTGTCTCTCTCTCTCTCTCTGTCTCTCCCTCTCTCTCTGTGTCTCTCTCTCTCTGTGTCTCTCTCTCTCTCTGTCTCTCCCTCTCTCTCTGTGTCTCTCTCTCTCCCTCTCCCTCTCCCTCTCTCTCTGTGTCTCTCTTTCTCTGTCTCTCTCTCTTTGTCTCTCCCTCTCTCTCTGTCTCTCCCTCTCTCTGTGTCTCTCTCTCTTTGTCTCTCCCTCTGTCTCTCTCTCTCTCTCTCTCTGTCTCTCCCTCTCTCTGTCTCTCCCTCTCTCTCTGTGTCTCTCTCTCTTTTGTCTCTCTCTCTCTCTCTCTGTCTCTCCCTCTCTCTCTGTGTCTCTCTCTCTGTGTCCCTCTCCCTCTCTCTCTCTGTGTCTCTCTCTCTCTCTCTCTCTGTGTCTCTCTCTCTTTGTCTCTCTCTCTCCAGGTGAGGTCTTTGTCCCGCCCACTTTGGCCCCTAGGGCAGTCAGAACCGGTGCGTGTTTAACCAATCACGGCGTAGACTACAGCGGCGACCTGTCCGTCACCCTGGGAGGCCACACCTGTTTGGCCTGGTCGTCGCCGCGGGCGACGGCCCTCAGCCGGGGGAAGGAGTTCATCCCGGAGGTCAAGCTGCCGGGCAACAAGTGTCGTAACCCTGACGACGACGACGAGGGGCCGTGGTGCTACGTGGAAGTTTCCGGAAACGTGACCATCGACTACTGCGACCTGCAGCTGTGTGGTGAGTACTACTGCTGTACTGCAGTATAGTACTCTGGTATTTGTGTTAGTACTGTGTGGTGAGTACTACTGCTGTACTGCAGTATAGTACTCTGGTATTTGTGTTAGTACTGTGTGGTGAGTACTACTGCTGTACTGCAGTATAGTACTCTGGTATTTGTGTTAGTACTGTGTGGTGAGTACTACTGCTGTACTGCAGTATAGTACTCTGGTATTTGTGTTAGTACTGTGTGGTGAGTACTACTGCTGTACTGCAGTATAGTACTCTGGTATTTGTGTTAGTACTGTGTGGTGAGTACTACTGCTGTACTGCAGTATAGTACTCTGGTATTTGTGTTAGTACTGTGTGGTGAGTACTACTATTATTCTACAAGTAGTGGTACTACTGTAGAATAGTACTCTGCTAATTAGCAGAGTGTTAGTACTGTGTGGTGAGCACTACTACTGTACTACGAGTTGTAGTACCACTGCAGAATAGTACCCTGGTAATAGTAATGCTGATAGAATACTGATAGAATAGTACTCTGGTAAAAGTAGAAATTGTTATAGAATAGTACTCTGGTAATTACTACAGTGGTAGTACTGTGTTGTGTTAGTGGTAGTACTGTGTTGTGTTAGGGTTAGTACAAGTACAAGTACAAGTAGTGCTACTTCAGAACAGTATACTCAGTATAAAATGGTACTCTGGTAAACAAATACTTTGTATTCTATATTGTACTCATTGTATGTATTTTATAGGTACCTGAATATATATTTGTGTATGTCTATCTGTACATCTACCTGTCTGCCTGCCTGTCTGTCTGTCTCTCCTCTCCCTGCCTGTCTGTCTGTCTGTCTTTCCTCTCCCTGCCTGTCTGTCTGTCTGTCTCTCCTCTCCCTGCCTGTCTGTCTGTCTGTCTCTCCTCTCCCTGCCTGCCTGTCTGTCTCTCCTCTCCCTGCCTGTCTGCCTGTCTGTCTCTCCTCTCCCTGCCTGTCTGTCTGTCTGTCTCTCCTCTCCCTGCCTGCCTGTCTGTCTCTCCTCTCCCTGTCTGCCTGTCTGTCTCTCCCCTGCCTGTCTGTCTCTCCTCTGCCTGCCTGTCTGTCTGTCTCTCCCCTGCCTGTCTGTCTGTCTCTCCTCTGCCTGTCTGTCTGTCTGTCTCTCCCCTGCCTGTCTGTCTGTCTCTCCTCTGCCTGCCTGTCTGTCTGTCTCTCCCCTGCCTGTCTGTCTGTCTCTCCCCTGCCTGTCTGTCTGTCTCTCCTCTGCCTGCCTGTCTGTCTGTCTCTCCTCTGCCTGCCTGTCTGTCTGTCTCTCCCCTGCCTGTCTGTCTGTCTCTCCCCTGCCTGTCTGTCTGTCTCTCCTCTGCCTGCCTGTCCGTCTGTCTCTCCCCTGCCTGTCTGTCTGTCTCTCCCCTGCCTGTCTGTCTGTCTCTCCTCTGCCTGTCTGTCTGTCTGTCTCTTCCCTGCCTGTCTGTCTGTCTCTCCCCTGCCTGTCTGTCTGTCTCTCCTCTGCCTGTCTGTCTGTCTGTCTCTCCCCTGCCTGTCTGTCTGTCAGATGATCCGTTAGACAGGTTGTCGACAGACTCGGGGGGCAGAGAGCGATCCGTTCTGCCTTCTGCCAGGAAAACCTTCTTCTCCCCCCGCAGCTTCGGACAGGGAGAGCAGGGTAAGCCCCGCCCCCGCCGCTACACGGCCTCTCATTGGTCCGTCGCTACACGCGTCATTTAACCCCGCCCCGCCGCGATCGGCCGACCGACCGACTAACTGAGCGGTTGTGTTGCAGCGTGTGGAGAGCGGCCGCTGTTTGAGAAGCTGGGGAAGCAGGACGCCAAGGAGAAGGAGCTGCTGGACTCCTACAGAGGAAGTCGCATCGTCGGGGGCGACGACGCCGAGGAGGCCTCAGCGCCATGGTAACCACACCGTAAACAACACACAGTCGCCATGGTAACCACACTGTATACAATACACAGTGACCGGGAAATATACTGTATGTTATATATATATGTTATATTCCAGGCAGATGATGTAGAGCTGCTGTGTGTGTGTGTGTGTGTGTGTGTATGTTTGTGTGTGTGTGTGTGTGTGTGTGTGTGTGTGTATGTTTGTGTGTGTGTGTGTGTGTGTGTGTGTGTGTGTGTGTGTGTGTGTGTGTATGTTTGTGTGTGTGTGTGTGTGTGTGTGTGTGTGTGTGTGTGTGTTGCACTACCAGTCAAAAGTTTGGACACACCACATTTTTCTTTATTTTTACTATTTTCCACATTTTAGAATAATATTACAGACATCAAAATGTGAAATAACACAAATGGAATTATGCAGCAACCAAAAAAGTGTGAAACAAATCCAAACTATCTTATATTTTAGATTCTTTGCCTTGATGGAAAGACAAAGGCTTTGGAAAGAAATTCATACAGAGGATCAACTTCACTGTTTCTATTTGACTAAGAAACTCATTTGAAGACTTTCAGCAGAAGACTGAAGATCAGAATGAAACAGAACATCCAGACTGTTGAGAGTGTTGTAGTATATACATGTTGTATATACTGTATGGTATGTATGGTATCTACAGTATATTATATTTCCAGGCAGGTGATGCTGTACAAGCGCTCCCCCCAGGAGCTGCTGTGTGGAGCCAGTCTGATCTCAGATCAGTGGATCCTGACTGCAGCTCACTGTATCCTCTATCCTCCATGGAACAAGAACTTCACCTCCAACGACATCCTGGTCCGACTGGGAAAATACAACCGAGCTAAGTGAGACAGCTGTCTGTCTGTCTGTCTGTCTGTCTGTCTGTCTGCCTGTCTGTCTGTCTGTCTGTCTGCCTGCCTGTCTGTCTGTCTGTCTGTCTGTCTGTCTGTCTCTCCTTTGTCTGTCTCTCTGCCTGTCTGCCTGCCTGTCTGTCTGTCTGCCTGTCTGTCTGCCTGTCTGTCTCTCTGCCTGTCTGTCTGTCTGTCTGTCTGTCTGTCTGCCTGCCTGTCTGTCTGTCTGTCTGCCTGCCTGTCTGTCTGCCTGTCTGTCTGTCTGTCTGCCTGCCTGTCTGTCTGCCTGTCTGTCTGCCTGTCTGTCTCTCTGCCTGTCTGTCTGCCTGCCTGTCTGCCTGTCTGCCTGTCTGTCTGCCTGTCTGTCTGCCTGCCTGTCTGTCTGCCTGTCTGTCTGTCTGCCTGTCTGCCTGTCTGTCTGCCTGTCTGCCTGTCTGCCTGTCTGTCTGCCTGCCTGTCTGTCTGCCTGTCTGTCTGCCTGTCTGTCTGCCTGTCTGTCTGTCTGATGTAATGAGGTTTTATTTTCCAGATTTGAACGCGGCACAGAGAAGATTGTGGCGATCGATGACATCATCGTCCATCCAAAGTACAATTGGAAGGAAAACCTGAACCGTGACATCGCTCTGCTGCACATGAGACGACCAATCACATTCACCGACCAGATCCACCCCATCTGCCTGCCGTCCAAGAAGGTCGCCAAGAGGTAAGACACACACACACACACACACACACACACACACACACACACAGATCCAGTGTGCTAGAAACTGTAATACTCAGACGGTAAACACAACAGAAAATACTGATTCACTCAGCTTTCAGATGGGGGAGGGGCCGGTGAGTTGACTGACAGCTGTTTCGTCCAATAGGCTGATGCTGGAAGGCTTTAAGGGCCGTGTGACTGGCTGGGGGAATCTGAAGGAAACGTGGAACCCGTCAACTAGAAATTTACCCACAGTCCTCCAGCAGATCCATCTACCAATCGTAGAGCAGGACATCTGCCGCGCCTCCACATCGATCAGGATCACAGACAACATGTTCTGTGCTGGTAAAGTTAATAGTAGCAGTAGCAGTATTATTATTATTATTATTATTATTATTAGCAGTAGTAGTAGCAGTAGTAGTAATAGTACTACTAGTACTATTAGTAGTATTATTAGTAGTAGTACGCGGTGCAGACTGGCTGTGTGTGTATTGCAGGTTATAAACCGGATGATAGCCAGCGGGGCGACGCCTGTGAAGGAGACAGCGGCGGACCGTTTGTGATGAAGGTGAGAATCATCTTCCTCCTGTCAGTAAGACTGCCTCTGATTGGTTCATTCTGCTGTAGGAGCCAGATGGGCGGGGTTTACCACACAGCACAGGACCATGAGAGATGAGTGAGATGAGCCAATCACAGTCAATCGACTTTTTTTTTTTATATAATACTTCCGGTTTGGGTGTTTAGCCTTCAAAATAAAAGCGCAAGATTTTAAACATGTAGAAATACTGTTTCAAACCAATTACTTTGTATTTAATTGTCAAATTTAATAAATGAGCACCCATATTAATGTTTGATGTCATAATAATAATGAAAAATGCCAAAGAGATGGTTACTCGTATCTCATAGTTACGAGATAAGGATCTTGTAATTACAAGATAAAGATCTCATAAATACAAGATCGTTTTCTCATAATTATGACTTAGTATGTCGTAATTATGAACCATCTCCGATTTCTTTTTCTTTGGTGAATGCAATACGCTTCTGTAGTGATGAGTCTAGGGCCATAATCCCTCTATGGGATTATATCTTTTAGACAGCAGTTACCATGGCGATGCACACTGTTCAAAAAGTTTTTATGTTTTCTGGTTTACATGCATATAAATAAACAACATCGCTAACTAGCCCCCTGGTTACCACAAGAATTACCATAGCAACCAATAAAGATCACTAACTAGTTTATTATTATTATTAAATATTCTCATCATGTGTGCAGAACCCAGAGGATAACCACTGGTATCGTTAATTATTGTATTATTATTATCTATCCAGAACCCAGAGGATAATCACAATATTATTATTAATTATTATTAATAAGAATTATGAATTTTATTGCCCATCAGAACCCGGAGGATGGCCGCTGGTATCAGATCGGCATCGTGTCGTGGGGCGAAGGCTGCGACCGAGACGGAAAGTTCGGCTTCTACACCCATCTGTTCCGCATGAGGAGGTGGATGAGGAAGATTATCGATCACACAGGAGGAGACGACGACTAACACACACACACACACACACACACACACACACACACACCACACACACACACATCATGTTCTGTTTTCCCTGTCAAGCCAGATGATGGTAATAAAGTTTGACAGTTCAAATCTCCAGATATCGGTCTTGATGTGTGTTGTGGTGAAACTGGTTGTGAGCTCCTTCAGGGTAAAACATGATTCAACATCAGAGAACATCTGTGGTCTGTTTCCACAAGCTGAGGCAGGAGCCAGTCACACAGTTAAAGGATCAGTTCACTGATTTAGTTCCTTTATATCAGTGGTTCTCAATGTGGGGTCCGGGGACCACCAGGGGTCCTTGAGGGGGTTCCATGGGGTCCCCAGCAAATTGATCTATTGTTAAACTTCAGCATTATTTCATTTACAAGAAGTGAATACAATTAGAGAATGTAGAAGAATTACTTTTATGATTATAGTTTCTCTGTTATCTCTCTGCCTGCAATACAGACAGTCATGGAGTTCTGGACAAAATCAAATCTGACAATAAAAATATTCTCAGATTTGGGTCCAAGAGACAAAATCTCATCAATGGGGGTCTGTGGTGCTAATGTGGACTAAACTAGGGGTCCTTGATATGAAAAAGGTTGAGAATCACTGCTCTATATAACTCCTCTCTTCCTCCTGTAGCTGTTGGACCCACAGACAGTATTGTCTGTAGCTGTTGGGCCCACAGACAGTATTGTCTGTAGCTGTTGGGCCCACAGACAGTATTGTCTGTAGCTCTTGGACCCACAGACAGTATTGTCTGTAGCTCTTGGACCCACAGACAGTATTGTCTGTAGCTCTTGGGCCCACAGACAGTATTGTCTGTAGCTGTTGGGCCCACAGACAGTATTGTCTGTAGCTCTTGGGCCCACAGACAGTATTGTCTGTAGCCGTTGGGCCCACAGACAGTACTGTCTGTAGCCGTTGGGCCCACAGACAGTATTGCCTCCAGTCAGCTGTCAGTTGAAGCTCTGCTGCCTCTTGCTGCAACAAAGAGTCCAAACTGTTTGTCAGAATATTCCAGAAAAGCCGAGAAATTCACCTGGAAAAAACCCCAAAAAACTGTAAAGAATCAGTCAGATAAAGTTTCCTGCTCCTCATGTGGAAACTCGGTTTGGTCGCGTTGGTTTTTAGTTCTTACTACAGTACATTAATTTAGCTGACAGTGTTACCCAGAATGCCCTGCAGCGAGTCAGCAGGTAGAGGGTTCAGCTGCAGGATGAACAGACACTGGTGACGGGACTCGAACCAGGAAGCTGCAGGACGCTCCCCCATACGTACCGCAAGTGGCCACTTGCACAGCAGGGGGGCGGGGTCACAGCGGGGGGGGGGGGGGGGGGGGTCACAGCAGGGGGGCGGGGTCACAGCAGGGGGGCGGGGTCAGAGGGGAAGCAGAATACTTGAAACAGAATGCACTTCCCCTTAACAGCGTTGCAGCATTCTCCTAAACTGCTGGGGGGAAAAAAACAACCGAAAAAAAACCCAATGTAAAATGGCTCCATACAGTTTGTCCGGCGTAATCCAAGCTATTGATCTCTGTGGAAACTGTCCTAAGTGCGCAACAGTTTCAGAGTGAACGGTAACCATAGCAACTCACTCTCCCACTCCCGCCGTGACAACACACGAGGGGGAGATGCTGCTGTGCCGCCTCTCTGTGCACCATGCATGGGAATAAATCACAATATGATAGAAATTTATAGGTTCACATTTTCAAGTTTGATTTGATCAAAATGCGGGACATACATTTTATTTATTTTGTAGTGACTGGTGCCTTAAAATGAATGAATGTTAAGAAGTCTTGCCATGTAAGACTTCAATTAGCCTATATTTGTACTTTCACCGGTGTTGGTATCATGCAGGAGGTAGACATACGTGACCTAACCCTAAGTTCCCAGGGTCCTAAGTTGTCAAGGTCCTATGTTCCCAGGGTACTAAGTTCTCAAGGTACTAAGTTCTCAAGGTCCTATGTTCCCAAGGTCCTATGTTCCCAAGATCCTATGTTCCCAAGGTCCTATGTTCCCAGGATCCTAAGTTCCCAAGGTCCTATGTTCCCAGGATCCTAAGTTCCCAAGTTCCTGTGTTCCCAGGGTCCTAAGTTCTCAAGGTCCTATGTTCCCAGGGTACTAAGTTCTCAAGGTACTAAGTTCTCAAGGTCCTATGTTCCCAAGATCCTAAGTTCCCAGGGTCCTATGTTCCCAGGGTCCTAAGTTCCCAAGGTCCTATGTTCCCAGGATCCTATGTTCCCAAGGTCCTATGTTCCCAAGGTGCTATGTTCCCAGGGTCCTAAGTTCCCAGGGTACTAAGTTCTCAAGGTACTAAGTTCTCAAGGTCCTATGTTCCCAAGATCCTATGCTCCCAGGGTCCTAAGTTCCCAAGGCCCTATGTTCCCAGGGTCCTATGTTCCCAGGATCCTATGTTCCCAAGGTCCTATGTTCCCAAGGTCCTATGTTCCCAGGGTCCTATGTTCCCAAGGTCCTATGTTCCCAAGGTCCTATGTTCCCAGGGTCCTAAGTTCCCAAGGTCCTATGTTCCCAGGATCCTATGTTCCCAAGTTCCTATGTTCCCAGGGTCCTAAGTTCCCAAGGCCCTATGTTCCCAGGGTACTAAGTTCTCAAGGTACTAAGTTCTCAAGATCCTATGTTCCCAAGATCCTAAGTTCCCAGGGTCCTATGTTCCCAGGGTCCTAAGTTCCCAAGGTCCTATGTTCCCAAGGTCCTATGTTCCCAAGGTGCTATGTTCCCAGGGTCCTATGTTCCCAGGGTACTAAGTTCTCAAGGTACTAAGTTCTCAAGGTCCTATGTTCCCAAGATCCTATGTTCCCAGGGTCCTAAGTTCCCAAGGCCCCCTATGTTCCCAAGGTACTAAATTCTCAAGGTCCTATGTTCCCAAGATCCTATGTTCCCAGGGTCCTAAGTTCCCAAGGCCCTATGTTCCCAGGGTCCTATGTTCCCAGGATCCTATGTTCCCAAGGTCCTATGTTCCCAAGGTCCTATGTTCCCAGGGTCCTATGTTCCCAGGGTACTAAGTTCTCAAGGTACTAAGTTCTCAAGGTCCTATGTTCCCAAGATCCTATGTTCCCAGGGTCCTAAGTTCCCAAGGCCCCCTATGTTCCCAAGGTACTAAGTTCTCAAGGTCCTATGTTCCCAAGATCCTATGTTCCCAGGGTCCTAAGTTCCCAAGGCCCTATGTTCCCAGGGTCCTAAGTTCCCAAGGCCCCCTATGTTCCCAAGGTACTAAGTTCTCAAGGTCCTATGTTCCCAAGATCCTATGTTCCCAGGGTCCTAAGTTCCCAAGGCCCTATGTTCCCAGGGTCCTATGTTCCCAGGATCCTATGTTCCCAAGGTCCTATGTTCCCAAGGTCCTATGTTCCCAGGGTCCTATGTTCCCAAGGTCCTATGTTCCCAAGGTCCTATGTTCCCAGGGTCCTAAGTTCCCAAGGTCCTATGTTCCCAGGATCCTATGTTCCCAAGTTCCTATGTTCCCAAGGTCCTATGTTCCCAGGATCCTATGTTCCCAGGGTCCTAAGTTCCCAAGGCCCTATGTTCCCAGGGTCCTATGTTCCCAGGATCCTATGTTCCCAAGGTCCTATGTTCCCAAGGTCCTATGTTCCCAGGGTCCTAAGTTCCCAAGGTCCTATGTTCCCAGGATCCTATGTTCCCAAGTTCCTATGTTCCCAGGGTCCTAAGTTCCCAAGGTCCTATGTTCCCAGGATCCTATGTTCCCAAGTTCCTATGTTCCCAAGGTCCTATGTTCCCAGGGTCCTAAGTTCCCAAGGCCCTATGTTCCCAGGGTCCTAAGTTCCCAAGGCCCCCTATGTTCCCAAGGTACTAAGTTCTCAAGGTCCTATGTTCCCAAGATCCTATGTTCCCAGGGTCCTAATTTCCCAAGGCCCTATGTTCCCAGGGTCCTATGTTCCCAGGATCCTATGTTCCCAAGGTCCTATGTTCCCAAGGTCCTATGTTCCCAGGGTCCTATGTTCCCAAGGTCCTATGTTCCCAAGGTCCTATGTTCCCAGGGTCCTAAGTTCCCAAGGTCCTATGTTCCCAGGATCCTATGTTCCCAAGTTCCTATGTTCCCAAGGTCCTATGTTCCCAGGATCCTATGTTCCCAGGGTCCTAAGTTCCCAAGGCCCTATGTTCCCAGGGTCCTATGTTCCCAGGATCCTATGTTCCCAAGGTCCTATGTTCCCAAGGTCCTATGTTCCCAGGGTCCTAAGTTCCCAAGGTCCTATGTTCCCAGGATCCTATGTTCCCAAGTTCCTATGTTCCCAGGGTCCTAAGTTCCCAAGGTCCTATGTTCCCAGGATCCTATGTTCCCAAGTTCCTATGTTCCCAAGGTCCTATGTTCCCAGGATCCTATGTTCCCAAGTTCCTATGTTCCCAAGGTCCTATGTTCCCAGGATCCTATGTTCCCAAGGCCCTAAGTTCCCAGGGTCCTACCAGCTACAGCCTGATCTCCTCTACCGACTACCATTACTCCTGGACTGGCTGGGCCTGATTCTGACAGTTTTGAGCCGCTGTGAGGACGCCACAGCACGGCTAGCGGAGCTAGCGGCATAGCGTTAGCTGCCCTACCGTAACTGCTGCTGCTGCTGCTACTATCGCTACTACTACCTTCATCCTCATTCATGGCTCCGCTCACCTCTCCTCCTGACTGTTCCGGCTGTCACCGTCTCAGCCAAAAGATCGTCGGACTGGAAGGAAGAATATTAACACACTAATCAAATTAGCCAGACAGCAGCCAAAAAATGTCAGGGCTAAATATTTCTCTGAGATAATCAGTAAACATTCACACAGACCTAAAATTCTGTTCAGCACTACAAATTCTGTCCTCAATCCCCGTGTCTCTCACGATGTTGAAGCATCCACGGACATCTGTGAGAATTTTTTGAGGTTTTTCACTGAAAAAAATTAAAACATTTGATCACTGTTCCCTCCCCCTCTCTCTGACACCCGGCCCCAAAGCGTAGGGGCCTCGCCTACCTTTAATCATTTTCAACCGGTTTCCTTGTCTGAGTTGAGGAACATAGTCATGCACATGAAACCCACTACCTCCCCCCATGATGTTGTGCCCTCCCATATCATAAAAGATACTTTTGATATAATTGGACCTAGCATCCAAGTTATTATTAATTCTTGCTTAGCCTCTGGCACTGTCCCTAATAATAACCTTGACATTAAATGTTTAAATAACTATCGGCCCATCTCTAAATTGCCATTTGTCTCAAAAATAATGGAGAAAATCGTCCTGTCACAACTACAACCATTCCTGAATACCAATGAGATCCTTGATCCATTTCATCAGGGTTCAAAGCCCTCCACAGCACTGAAACAGCTCTGTTAAAAGTGACAAACAATGTGTTACTCTCTGTTGACTCTGGGGCAAATGCCATCCTGGTTTTACTGGATCTTAGTGCTGCCTTGGATACCATGGATCATAACATCCTTTTGGCACGTCTCGAACAGCGGGTTGGTATTAAGGGTACAGCACTAAACTGGTTTAAATCCTGTCTTAAACATAGGACATTCTCAGTAGCTATAGGTCAGTTTTCCTCGTCCTCTGCCCCTGTCACCTATGGGGTCCCTCAGGGATCCATCCTGGGGCCAGTTCTATTTTGTCTGTACATGCTCCCTCTTGGAAACATTATTAGGAAGTATAAGGCAAGGCAAGGCAAGGCAAACTTTATTTATATAGCACATTTCATACACAAGGCAAATACGATGTGCTTCACATAAAACAGAAAAAATACATAAAATACATAAAAATACATAAAATGACATTAAAAACGAAAAGAAAGAAAGATGTTGAGCAGTCACTCTCACACTGGTGACACCTCTGGTCAGCCAGCAGAACTTCTCTGAGAGTGACTCCCTCAGTGTTTCCTCTCAAAAAGGAAATCAATTTATATGACATCTCCTGTCACTTTTATGCTGATCATTCACAGCTGTACCTCCCA
The DNA here is from genome assembly GCF_046629955.1 of Centroberyx affinis. Lineage (NCBI taxonomy): Eukaryota > Metazoa > Chordata > Actinopteri > Beryciformes > Berycidae > Centroberyx > Centroberyx affinis. The sequence goes on along the minus strand of NW_027284255.1, from coordinate 46,981 downwards.
CTAAAATCTAGGGATTCCCTACAGCCTCTCCTGGACTGCTTCAAGGACATTAAAGGCTGGATGGCAAATAATTTCTTTCAGCTAAACAGTAAAAAAAACTGTTGTAAGTAATTATCTTTGGTCCCTCTCAGTCCAGACGTCATCTTGCCAATAAGCTAGGCCACCTTACCCCGTATGTGAAGTCACATGCAAAAATCCTGGGTGTTATCTTTGATTCTGAGCTCTGTCTCCTTAAACAAATCAGTTCTGTTGTTAAAAATAGTTACTATCAGTTTAGAACCATTTCCAAACTCAAGCCAATTCTGTCTTTCAATGATATGGAGGGGGGGGATCCTTATTTGCCTCAACCCACCCAAGGTTTCTTCCAAGTTTTCCTACTAGGTTTTTCTTGGGAGTTTTTCCTTGTGTGCATTTATTGTCTAAGGCTGGGTGCCGGGTAGGTTAGGCTGTAGAACAGGTAGATTGTTTGTCTTGCTAAATCTGCTCTTGCCTACCTGTGTTTTTCGCTATGCTTGTCCTACATAATTTTGTTCACTGTTGATTGTGTTTAGTTAGACTTAGCTAAAGTGCTCAGTGAGTGTATTTCAGCTGCAGCACTTCCCATCACCTCCGCTCTCAGGTGTTTGAGTGATGAAGGGTTGAGCAGCAACAGGTCTGCCACATAAAAAATTATGATTTTGAATATTTTTCTAAATTATTCAAATGTGTTTATGTGTTTGGACTGGTAATTTTCCAACTTTTACTGTGTTCAAGAGTACTAAAGAGGCATAGAAAGTTGTGTAGAATGTGTTTAAAGAATAACATTTTGGGGGACAACCTTCAGACACCCTACTGATTTGTCCCTACCTCTTTCCAGAGTAAGCCTACACCTTTGGTCCGTCCTGTTTTGGAAAGGCGGAGAGTTCCATCTCAACCGAGAGCTGCAGCTGCATCATGGACGCTTCAGACGGTGTTTCAGGATGTCAGCTTCACCACAAGTGTATTTCAGCTTCAGCACTTCATCACATCCCCGTACCCGAGCTTTAGAGCATAGCCATCGCAGTTTTTATCAAATAAAACTGGGTGCTGGGACACCAAAATGATTTTCTCTTGACATTTTTATTTCAGCCCCGGACAGTGTTTGAAAATGTGACATCATAGAAAGCTAAAGATTTCACTGGTCGAGCATGTGTAATAATATAACATAATATAATATAATATAATATAATATAATATAAATATATCGGTGGTGGATGAGTTTAGTCCCCCCCCCCCCCATATGTGAAGCGCTTTGAGTACCTAGAAAAGCACTATATAAATAAAATTATTCTTGTCAGTAACTGTGTGTGTGTGTGTGTGTGTGTGTGTGTGTGTGTGTGTGTGTGTGGCCCCCTAGTGGCCGTTAGGAGACTTTCACTCCCTCACAGTTGAAACTGCTTGTTGGAAAAGATGAAGACCAAACAATGTTCATTTAGGAGAAACTTTAATTCTGACAAACAATTACAGAAAAGTAGATAGAAGTTTAGCTTGGAATGAGATGACAGTAAAATACCAAATGTTGCTACAGAAAGATATTTCAACCTGTCAATCATCAACAGCAGACTCTAAGATGAACAACCATAACTTGATTCTGTCTGGTTTCATTTCTCATTCATTTCATTTTCACAATAAAATGTTCATGTTCTTGTTGTTAAAACCCTGTTCAGCTACCCAACACACACTATACACTCTATTTAAAGTGTGTGTGTGTGTGTGTGTGTGTGTGTGTGGGTGTGTGTGTGTGTGTGTGTGTGTGTGTGTGTAAGACAAATTCTTCCAGATCTGGAAAGCCTTTACAGTCCACTTCAATAACAATGAGCTATGACAAACTAGCCTAGTTTAAACACGAGTCTCAAAAGCACAACTGACCAATCCGACATCCAATTACATTTTTCGCCACCTTTTTTTTTATTATTTATTTTCTTTTCCTGTTTTACTTCCATTATTTCCTTTTTATTTTTTCTAATTAATCTTGTCTTAATACATTTACATGTTGTCTATATTTGAACTGAATTTGCGAAAAATTAAAGTGCAAATTGCAAACTATTTTGCAATACTGCTTGTTCTCATGTATATCCGTTTTTTTTTTATTATTTACTTTCTTTTCCTATTTTACTTCCATTTCCTTTTTATTTTTTCTAATTAATCTTGTCTTAATACATTTCCGTGTTATATTTGAACTGAATTTGTGAAAAAGTGCAAATTGCAAACTATTTTGCAATACTGCTTTTTTTCCTCATATGTGTACGATAACTCACCTGTAAAAATCGATTTGTTATCTGTTCTCATGTATATCCGTTTTTTCTTTATTTTTATTTTCTTTATTTTTTTTTCAAGTTTTCTCTATATCTGCATTGAAAATTATTTTTCCTATTTTCGACTGTATGTCCAACTCTGAAACCCCCCCCCAAAAAAAAAAAAAAAAAAAAAAAAAAAGACAACAAGTGCATTGGAGGCACAGTGGAGCTCAGTGCAGCCACACAGCTGACTGTAGACCAACAGCCTGAACATCACTACATGACCGACTGTATGACCTTACAGCTCCGACTGCTGGGGACCTATAACAATATTTGATTATTGCATAGGCTACATAATGCTCATTTTCACAAACCTGCCCTTCAAGTAGTGGACTAAAGATATAACTGCACTGTGCACAACATAAACAAGTCCACATAGGCTACTATGAGACATCCTGATCATACATAAAGGAAACTGCAATGGCTTCAACCATTTACCAGAGAAATTCTTGTTGGAGAAGTTACGCATCAACATTCAATACAAATACTTTCATAGGATGTCGATTTTGAATGTTGGAAACGGTGAATAACGCAGTAAAAGAAGTGTGACTCAGCTGGACCGAGCTGGTTTTGAAAAGCCCACAGTGATGTGGCTCACAGCCCTTCACTCAACCAGTTCTCATGTTATTACCAATTATTTCTGGACACACTCAACATGACAGACGGGATAATCTCTTTGATAAGGAACAAGTAAACTCCATAACCTTCTGTATGAGTGATTTTCCAGATGGCGTAACTTAGAAAGACGGTTGTGTGTCATTTTACTGCAAAACAACATTTTGAAAAGAGATTCGATGGTTTTGAATGCAGTGCTTCATTTTGTGGAGTTTTGCATTTTGTGTTAGTGGTTTTGTGTTTAGTGTTTAGAGTTTTTAGAAAATGAGCCCTAGTTTCAGAGAATGTGTGTAAGCAATTGTGAAAAACTGTCAGTCTACAGGATGTTTTTTTGCACTGGCAAAATAAAATGTACTGGGTGGTGCTGCATGTGATAAGAAGTTTCATGCTGCACTCTTTGTGTCTGCAATGGGAATAATGTGGTGATCTATATAAAACTATTCCTGTCACCTGCAACCGTTTTCATTGAATCGCCTACAGATCACACAAATGAACACAGAAGACGGTATCCACACACACACACACACACACACACACACACACACACATATAGCCTATGTTATATTAGTAAACTTCTATACATTTGATGTTATAATTGTCAAGTAACCCTCTTTTATTGTGTTATTATGGTACATTTCATATCCTTTTCTCTTGTCATTAATATGAAACAAATGAGTCATATTTCACAACAATGTTCAGTTACGGGAAATAATAGTCAACATTTTGTCCTGAACAATCTGATGAGCCTGTTAGCCTCCTCAGATTAAACATCGCAGGTCGCTGTGAAATGTAACTATAATTACAACTGATCTCATATCTGTTTGGAAACATTTCACCCCGTTGAGAATCAATGGAGCAGCCAAACCAATACACACCACTAGAACTGCAGTGCATGTAATAATTCACATTGTTTAGATGGCAGGTTCAGTTAGACCAGAACAGATTCAGCCTCGTCACTTTAGACCAAAACATGCTGTGGAAAGAAGCTTTAGATTTAATACAGGAACAGAGACAGAGATATTTACTGGATCCAACCAGGCCACAACCCCTCCCCCCTCCTCCCTCCCTCTCTCTCTCTCTCTCTCTCTCTCTCTCTGCCCACCCCTCCCTCTTCCTCTCCCTTCCCCCTCTCTCTCACTTCCTCTCTCTGCCCCCCCCCCCCCCCTCTCTCTCTCTCTCTCTCTCTCTCTCTCTCTCTCTCTCTTAGTTTCACCTTCACTTCTCGTCGTGTCACAGATGATTTTCTCCACCTAAAGGTATTGTAAACATCAGTTTCCATGACAGTTTCAGTGTATTTTCCTTTCCTGACTCTATCAGCAGATCTTTTATGTGCCTGTTCCCGCCTGCCGTTAGCTTATTTAGACTAGAACAAGAGGAAATCTACAACTCAGCCGTTAAAGGTTTGTCTGTGTACAAACCGGATGTGTAGCTTCAAAACACAACTCAACGCTCTTCTAACGGTTTTCCAACATGTTAGTGTTAGTGTGTTCATGTTCAAATGTAAATCTACTAAAAGTAGAAGTAGTTAGTAATTAGTTGTGTTGCTTTCTGCCTGCAGGTTTGAGGGAAAAACCTTCAGTTCCCTTTGACTCTCACTAGCAGCCAGCGATGCTAACAGGAGGCTTTCTGACCATTTCTGAACAAAAACACCAGTTCAAATAAGGTTTGTCTCACTAGTTCAACATTAATGATGTTGTGGAAACTATCTTTTCACATCTTATATTTACTTATTTAACCAGGCTGCTTTCACTGACCTGCTGCTTCAAGACAGACCGGGCCATAAGGACAAATATGAAAGATAAAACAATACAGACGTTAAAACTAGGCTAGAAAGTAGTAGTAGGCTAAAAACAAGGCTAACAGTTAGCTTGCTGTCTACATCTCCATGTCAGGAACAAGCACAGAAAACACACCTAACCCCAAACCTCCGTTTTCAGTGATCAGTTGTTATCTGTACATATTAAATACCGGTGGGCTACTCATGTAAAATCCTTAATATGTTAATAAAAGCGAAGCCGGACTGTAGGAACAGCTGACAGACGGAGCAGCAGAGGAAGCAGGACGCTCGTCCCCGATGCAGAGCTCAGAGGCGCGTGCTTGGCTCGTACCCTGATGTGACGTCACACACAAAAAACAGCCTTTTATACGGCTCCGAGTGATTTAAAAAAAAAAAAATCGGCCTTCATGATTAAAAAATACATAATTGAAAGAGTGTTTTAAGGTCTTGTGTGGTGTTGTAGGAATCATCTGAACAGTTTTAGAGGACTGTCTTTTACAATGGCGTCTATGGGGAAAACGCTTTTTGGGCCACAATTTTAGGCTGCAGTACCAGCGTTGGCCACCATGTCAACCTGGCAGCAAGGCTGAGACCTGCCGCCTGGGGGCTGGTAGAGCCAGGGGGAGCCTGGCTCTACTTAATAACACATGAGCTCCCCTGAAAACATGATTTGTCAAATTTTGGGGGTTCTCTAAAATATTGACGATATGCTATTTTTGCCATGCATTTCTATTTTTCTGTATCTTCATCATCATGGATCATGCGTAAAATTAGGCTATTATTGATGTATGATTCATGCTTGAGGGTGATTCATCACTAATTCACTTTAATAAAGATACCGGCATGCATGCTGTTCTTACCATCACCATCGAAGCGTGGCGGCGCAATATCAAACTTCACTCACTTTAACTCAAAGATCAGAAAAAAAACTTTCTTAGTCCCACTCAGTCTGCGCTAGGGCTGGGCGATAATTCAATATTATCGTTTATCGTCTTTCAGTGGAATCATATCGTGATATATGAAGATATTTTGATATCGTGACACATTTCTGCTGTCTGAACTGATGATGACAAGCAAATTTTACTTAAAAACTGGTAAGGTATGGTAGGAATATTATTTGAATATTTCTGTTTTGTTTGACATCACACCTAACATTACCGTTCGGTTCAATGAGATGAACATTAATTCGATTATTTAATGTGATTTGCATACATGAAGCATATCGTGATATATATTGATATTGAGAAAAATCCTTATGATTATCATGATATTGATTTCAACCATATTGCCCAGCCCTATTCTGTGTGCCAAATCACCATTATTAATTTCTCTGTTTTGTCAGCAGACTGCAGACATGTCAAAAAGAAAACAAGGAAGCTTACTTGTTTTGGATTTACCAAAAAATCGAAGCCAATCGACTCTGAAGAGCAACCAGAGCCAGAAGCTTCTACCGCAAATGTCAGCTTGACCGATCTGATGCTTCACCTGCTGGGACTGCTGTCAGCACAAAGCCGCCAACGCCCGGGGTGACACCGCCCTGTTTTAAGGTAAGGGCTATTCCCAATTACAGTAACTGTATTATTCACTGTTAGCACTGTATTGTATGTGATGGGTGCTGGTGAGGACTGGATCCCTTGTAGGCAGCCTGGCCTATTTTTGTTGGTATTTACAATGCTCATGCATGTGTGTGTTGTTATAGGCTGGTTTGTTGATACGTGTCCCTCGCATCTGATGTCCTAATTGTACCGAGAAATTATTGTGCTCATCTGTATCTGAAAAAGTCCCGGTAAAAGTCTTTCATTCATTTCATTCATTTTGTGTGACGTCAGACAGATTTTAGATCGACACTCTCATTCTCACTCTTTCAATGAATTTTAAAGCGACATAAATTTCTCCTCCTCCATCATTACATCTGTGTGTGCTGGTCTGCTGTTTAGTTCACTGTAGATGATGTGGTTAATGTCTCCATCTAGTGGACACACAGTAGAACTACATCACCTGATCTGTGATTTCTCTGCCTCAGACCTGGTTTCTGGCCTCAGGTTAGACCGGTTTGGTGTCAGACTGATGTTTCTAGACTTTGATAGTGAAGTTATGAGGAAGTGACAGCAGCCTCAGATCAAATGAACACAGACACCCAGAACTGACGAAGGAATCTCTATAATCAGGGGTGTCTCCAATGTTGGAAAAAAAAAGTGTGAATCTCTGAAATGTGTTTCAAACCACTTATCTCATCGGTGTGTCCATGCTCCATATCAGGTTTGAAAACTCTGTGACCTGAGTGCCTCAAAGCACCATTTTCAGATGTCAAAACAGTCACCAGAGGGTGTTTTGTAACACTGTATGTTGTCTTGAAACGCCAGGACGCCATTTATTGAAACACTGAGGAAAACACTAGTAAGAGCAGCTCCTGACCACAGCTAGGCCTGCTGACTGTTCAGAAGTGAAACAACGATTGTGTCTCATAAGGAGAAGCTTCTCTAACCTGTTGTCAGACAGTCTGTTCCTTCTGGAGGTGAGCAGCAAACTTCCTGAACCGAACAGCCGCTCCACAGGCGCTAGATGGGGGCGGGGTAAATGTTTTTATGTTTGAGAACCGGTTGAGGGTCTCAACCCCAAAGAGAGAGTTTCTCATGGCTGTGTTGTCGTATTAGATGATGATAAGTTGGATGTTGTGTTTTTCGCTGTGGAAAGCGGTTTGCTGCCACACAAAGTTTACAAAGTTTACAACGGACGATAATGTGCTTTGTGTCCTTGACTGAGATAAATTCAAAGTAACGGGAAAACTTCCAGCTGCTGAAGGTCTGCGTCTCTCCCTCACACTTGCTGTTTTAGCTAGCAGCCGACGTAAACCGGCTCGCACATGACCTTAAGATACATATGAGGAGAAAAAGGGGAGGAAAAAAAAACCATTGAAAAGGTTGACAGGGGTTCAGGCTTAAGTAGCGCAGTAACGGAGTGTTACTGGGATCAGTAACTGTAATGTAATTACTGAATTTGAAATTGTAATCCCTTACACTACTCATTACTGAATCACATTACCGCCCAACACTGCCTATAATGGTGTCTTTGCTTACACTGCTTTTTCCTTTTTGCTTTTGGTTTGTCAGTACAGAAAAGGAGTGAGTATAGAGCGGTCTGGTTTTGAGTCCTAAAACCAGGAAGTGAGTCAGCATGTTTGAGCCATGGTTCCCTCGGCTATACTGTAGGATTTCAATGGGGTTTTGGTTAAAAGCCTGAAAATAAGGTCTGTGGTTAAGACAAGTTTAAGAAAGTGTTCATGTTTTGTTTTGGAGATAAAATAAACCATTAAACATCCCCTTTGTGGGGCGCCCCGGTGGATCACTGAGTTGAGCATGGACCACATGGCTCAGTCCTTCCCGCAGTGACCTGGGTTTGAATCTTGTCCTCCCCTCTCTCTCCCATACCTTCCTGTCTCTATCCAGAATAATGCCTAAAAAAACCCTTTTGTGAATTGTGAAGGTTTTATGCACCCTAATAAAGTAAGTAGCTAACAAATGGCTAACTGTCAAAAATTTACCTACAGTTTTGTCGCGCAGTAACACATCATCACATCTGAAAGTTTGGGTTGGTTGTGAAGCTGAAGAAATGCATATGTACAGAGTTTTCCATAACGGCCGGCTGTCGGCCGGACATTAAAACATTTCCAGCCGACTACTTTCTTACTGTTTCAAGCCACGTCACCGTCACTTTTTAGATCTTGGTCGTTTTTAATATCTTTTAACCAGACGAAGGATTTTAGTCATCCGACGTCTGGATCTTAAGTTATCAGAGCAAACAAGCTGAGCAAACAGCTCGGCTCGCAGCCCCCCCGGACTTCCTGTGTCCGTCGAAGAGCGTCGGAGAAACACTGATTTTTAACGTGAAACTGCTTTACTCAGCGTTTTTACTGTTTTAATTACCGGGTCCGTTTGTGTTGGAGAGGAGGAGACCTCTGCGGATAATTCGGCTCCCGGTAAAAACCTCCTGAACAATGAACACTGAAGGAATCCTAACCTAAAAATAAAACGGCACTATTGGTTGTTTAACAATGAAGACAACAACTCCCATGATCGCACGCTACTTCACGACATCATCAAACTCCGTCTTTTGTTATTGTTTTGATTGAGAGACCCCTAGCGGCAGAAAATTACATATTGTGCGTTGAAGCCTCCCAAATCGGTAAAGCCCATGTATTTTTATTTCACCTGTCATGCTCTCAGATATGTCCCCTTGCTTGTGAGATTATATTGACTGGAAAGTTCTTCTTTTTCTGAACGAAACGAGGTATAGCACTCCAAGGTTTGATATACATTTGATTGACAAAACGGGCGTTCTAACCATGAATGCTTGTGATTCAATAGTGCAAACTACGCGGCAAAATCGCCTCGAACCATTTGGAAATGCACTCGGAATTATCCATGCACAGTGTAGTCTATAATCTAGCCTAATCTATGAAAATTGCAAGGAAACACCCCTCATTATATTGCCAATTACAGTATGTAAGGAGGGATTCCATTTTATTGTATTTTTATGTTTATACAGTAGCCCAGCTTGCTGTGAAATGTAAATGCAGGTTCGCAAAATGTAAATGCAATGCAGTTTGTTACCATCTTTACTTTAAATAATAAAAAAAACAAACAATACAACCTTAAAAACTGTGTGATAGACAACTTTAGCCACGTTGTTGAGCAGAACCCCCCGGTCCCCGGTCCCCGGTCGGCTTCTATTTTCACCCAGCTGGACATTGTATGCACTAGTGGAAAAGCCTGTACGGGTACTGTGTGTTTGTAATGAAGGGGTAGATAAGGTCAGAAAATAGAACAAATATTACTAATTACATTACCGATTACTTGTGTGACCTGGCTGATAAAGTGATCTTGCGAAGAGATGAATCTTAGTCATTCCTGTGGGAAATGGCATAATCGTTCTTGGAGTTGAATATTTCCTATTTTACCAGGGAGCAAAGATGGCGACGGACGCAGAGAAGCTCTTGGAAACGCTGGATGATTTGGGAGAGGAAGAGTTCAAGAGCTTCAAGTGGTTCCTGCAGCAACCTAACAGCCCAGAAGGTTTCCCAGCCATCAAAAAGAGCCGACTGGAGAAGGCAGACAGGCAGGACACAGTGGATCAGATGGTGCAGACCTACTGTGGAAACACTCTGGAGGTGACCAAGAAGGTTTTAATGAAGATCAACAGGAATGATCTAGTGCAGAGTTTGTCAAACAGCAGCTCAGAAACCAAAGGTAAGTCATGGGAGGATTTTAAAAAAAAAAGGGACATTTGAAAAAAGGATACTACTTATGCAATCATGCATCACATATAATGATTTATTATATAAGACTTTATACCAGCAATTTACACAAAGTGCAGGCTGTATCATTTTTATATCTACTTTTGCTGAACGACATCCAGACAATAGTTGTGAAGAGAGACAGGCGGCCTTGTGAGTGTATGTGTTTATTGTATTGTATTTGTATTTATGTAATTTCTTTGGATTTTAATATATTTTATTGATTCCCCAGTGGGTGAATTCTCACTTCGGCCTCTAGTTGGGGTGCAGGGTCAGCCAGGTAGTTCGGTGCCCCTGCAGCAGGTCGGGGGTTAGTATCTTGCTCAAAGACTGATCACAGTTGTGCACGATATAACAATAATACCTGACAGTATCTTCTACAAGACAAGTGTGATGCAGCCTTGTACATGTTGCATCATCACTTTATCCATAATCCCAGTAAAGAAGGTCCTCAGGGGTATCAGGGGTTTTATCATTACCAATGCATGTGTATTGTGTGAAAAGTTTTCCCCAAAGTAGTTTACATACATGAACATAACAAACAGCAGCAAGTGAGAAGGAGTGCAGCTAGCTGCTTGGTTAACACAGAAGTTGTCAGTGCAACCAATAAAGCACAGCTAGCAGAGCTTTATGGGAATCAGCACAGTGTCAATGTGTCTTTAAGGAATCTGATTGGTTGCATGAAACTTGTGGTTGATTAATAATAACCGACTCAACAACAGCTACCTTATACCTTACACCCAGTCAGGACCTGCTTGTCCACCCACCAGTAATGAGCTGAATAGAGTCCATGGAGTTGGGAATGTGTAAATTATCAGGAAATGTTTACATTACTCATTACTCACCTCTCATTGATTTCATCTGTTGTTTATTCATTCAGAAACTCCTGCTGCAGAGTGCCAACATAAACACAAATCCAATCTGAAGGAGAAGTTTCAGGATTTGTTTGAGGGGATTGCTAAAGCAGGAAACCCAACACCTCTGAATCAGATCTTCACAGAGCTTTACATCACAGAGGGAGGGAGTGGAGAGGTCAATGATGAACATGAGGTCAGACTGATTGAAGCAGCATCCAGGAAACCAGTGAGACCAGAAACAACAATCAAATGTGAAGACATCTTTAAACCCTTACCTGGAAGAGATAAACCAACCAGAAAACTGATGACAATGGGAGTGGCTGGCATTGGGAAAACAGTCTTAACACAGAAGTTCACGCTGGACTGGGCTGAAGACAAAGCCAACCAGGATATACAGTTCACATTTCCATTCACTTTCCGAGAGCTGAATCTGCTGAAAGGGAAAAAGTACAGCTTGGTGGAACTTCTTCATCGCTTCTTTACTGAGACCAAAAAAGCAAAAATCTGCAGTTTTGACGAGTTCCAGGTTGTGTTCATCTTTGACGGTCTGGATGAGTGTCGACTTCCTCTAGACTTCCAGAACAACGAGATCCTGACTGATGTTACAGAGTCGACCTCAGTGGATGTGCTGCTGACAAACCTCATCAAGGGGAAACTGCTTCCCTCTGCTCGCCTCTGGATAACCACACGACCTGCAGCAGCCAATCAGATCCCTCCTGGGTGCGTTGACATGGTGACAGAGGTGAGAGGCTTCACTGACCCACAGAAGGAGCAGTACTTCAGGAAGAGATTCACAGATGAGGAGAAGGCCAGCAGAATCATCTCCCACATCAAGACTTCACGAAGCCTCCACATCATGTGCCACATCCCAGTCTTCTGCTGGATCACTGCTACAGTTCTGGACCATGTGTTGAAAACCAGTGAGAGAGGAGACCTGCCCAAGACCATGACTGAGATGTACATCCACTTCCTGGTGGTTCAGTCCATCCGGGGGAACGTCAAGTATCATGAGAGAACTGAGACAGATCCACACTGGACTACAGAGACCAGGAAGATGATTCTCTCTCTGGGAAAACTGGCTTTTGAGCAGCTGGAGAAAGGCAACCTGATCTTCTATGAAGCCGACCTGACAGAGTGTGGCATTGATATCACAGCAGCCTCAGTGTACTCAGGAGTGTTGACACTGATCTTTAAAGAGGAGTGTGGGCTGTACCAGGTCCCTGACAAGGTGTTCTGCTTTGTCCATCTGAGCATTCAGGAGTTTCTGGCTGCTGTCTACATGTTCCACTGTCACACAAACAGAGATGAGAAGGTACTGGAGACATTCCTGGGAGACTGGGGTAGATCTGAAGAGAGTGAACAACCCCTGGATGACTTCCTGGAGGCAGCCATGTTCAAATCCCTGAGGAGTGAAAATGGCCACTTGGACCTCTTTGTCCGCTTCCTTCATGGCCTCTCACTGGAGTCCAGCCAGAGACTCTTACGAGGCCTGCTGGGTCAGACAGAGAGCAGACCAGAAAGCATCCAGAGAGCCATCAGCAACCTGAAGGAGATGGACACTGATGATATCTCTCCTGACGGAAGCATCAACATCTTCCACTGTTTGGTGGAGATGAACGACCAGTCAGTACATCAGGAGATCCAACAGTTCCTGAAGTCAGAGACCAGATCAGAGAAGGAACTCTCTGTGATCCACTGCTCAGCTCTGGCCTACATGCTGCAGATGTCAGAGGAGGTTCTGGATGTGTTGGACCTGAAGGCCTACAACGCATCAGAGGGGGGACGACGGAGACTGATGCCAGCTGTGAGGAACTGCAGGAAGGCTCGGTTAGTCCTGATGTGAATACCAACAGTATAGAACAGTGTAGAGCGACCTTCATACCTGACACCATCAGAATTACAATAAAGATCTATAGTTCCTCAAACATACACACTATTAACTGTTGTTCTACATAGCAGTGGTACACAGTGTTGGGTGTAACACGTTACAGAGTAATGTGTCACTGTAATCACATTACTTTTTTCTGTAACAGAGTAAAGTCATTACTGTTCCAGGTTCAGTTTCACATTCCAGTTACTGATCTAACAGATCGGTTGTTTGTTGAGTTTCATTCTTTAGTCTAGTTCAACTCTTTATTGGTGTAATATCTATGAAAGATTCCCCTCGTCTTCTCCTGCCTTCAGCTCATGTCAGAAATATCAGAATTACAGAGAGCGACATGAACGAGCCGACAAAGTGGGAAATACGACTTGGAAAGTTGGAATTTAATGCTGTAGGCTCAAAAGCTTAAAAGTAACTAAACCCCAACCAAATCTGTGGTGAAGCCGGACTCTAATGGTGTCAGGCTGTTTTACTGAGTTGTTTTACCAGAAGTTGAACTGAACTGCCTGTGGAGCTCAGGCTGAAATCTCTATCATTTTTCATTCTTTTTTTAAACACTTTTTACAGAAATGCTTTCATATAATTGCATTTATGTATTCTTTTCTGTTTGGTTTCTGTTTATATTATACATTAACCACTTTTGGAAAATTTCTAAGTCTTTAATGCAAATTATTCTCATTATTATCATCATTATTAGTAGTAGTAGCATGCTGTATAAGTTTTGATTGGTATGCTAGTCTCAGCTCTGCTTTGATAATCATTTTACATTAAATCTGTAAACAGACTTTCTAGCTGTGAACTCTCAGAGACCTCAGCTCTGAAGTCCTGGTCTCAGCTCTGAAGTCCTGGTCTCAGCTCTGAAGTCCGCTCTGAAGTCCAACTCCTCCTTTATTCTTTATTCAGATTGAGTAGCTGCAGCTTGTCAGACACTCACTATGAAGTCCTGGTCTCAGCTCTGAAGTCCAACCCCTCCCCTCTGAGAGAGCTGGACCTGAGTGACACCGACCTGCAGGATTCAGTCAGAGTGAAGCTGCTCTCTGCTGGACTGGAGAGTCCACACTGCAGACTGGAGACTCTCAGGTCAGACATCATATTTAATAATGTGCTGATATGAATATTATATGAATATTATAATTTGAGGACGTCTGTATAGAGTCGATCCATCTGAAATCAGACAGGATCTGGTTTTAGAGGCTTAGATGTCAAATTCTCCTCATGTTGTTTTCACACAATCCTTTTGTATTCAAATGAATAACGATGAACTTTGTTGATGATATTCTCCATAGTTTTAAAGATACAGGAGTCCAAATGGCTCCAAAATGGCCTCCATCTATTGGGGGCAAATCTTTGATGTGAGAGTGTTAGAGGCAATAAAGGAATTAAATATCAGACTTTTATTGTGGTAATTACCCACAATAAAGGAATTAAATATCAGACTTTTATTGTGGTAATTACCCAGAACGTATAGAGACATAATCACCCAGGTATTGATCCAACTATGGATACACAATGTATTAAAGATATTTTCTTTTGTGTATCTTCAGAGATAAAAAGTCACATGTGTCCATATTAGTACACTCTGGTATCTTTCACAGTTTAAGCATGATGGTATGGAGTTAATGTGTGCAACATCTTCCTGATGAAATTCCTTCATGGTAAAAACTAATTGTTCTATCATAACTCCAATTTTAATGCATATTTTGATGTAAAATGCACTTCGGACACCAGAGGTGTTTCTCTTTGTACGTGTTTCCACAGACTTAAAGGGATGTGAACTCTGGTAGAACCTTGGGTTGTGTCGCTTCCTGGACTTGATAAAACCCCCAAATCTGTGATTCACTCTCATCTGTTGCTCCGGTAGAGACGACTGGAGGGTTCGGGTCAAGTTAGGGTCAAGTTAGGATTTAGTTAGGGTTAAGTTCTTGGTGGCTGCCCCATCCAACTCAAATTCAGCTTTTTATCACAATTATTTCCAGAGAAACTGCCATCTGAAATTATTGTCCCAATAAAAAGTGGATTCTGGACCTTAACTGAACCTTTATTTATTTTAAACTACTTGGCATTCAGGGCCCAAACTGCAGATTTATTCATCTGGTTGGTTACAGAATGTGTTCAAGGAAAATGAACCAATCCTGAGACAGAGGTGTGACAGCCTGTCTGGTTTCAGATGGAAAGACTCTATAAGGCCGACATGATGCTGATCCACACTGACAACATGCTGAAGTCCATTGGATTATGAAACACTGGATTGTTGAAAGCATTCAGGAATATTTTATTTTATAGCTACTTGCTTTATTCTTTATTCAGATTGAGTGGCTGCAGGTTGTCAGAGACTGACTGTGAAGTCCTGGTCTCAGCTCTGAAGTCCAACCCCTCCCATCTGAGAGAGCTGGACCTGAGTAACAACGACCTGCAGGATTCAGGACTGAAGCTGCTCTCTGCTGGACTGGAGAGTCCACACTGCAGACTGGAGACTCTCAGGTAAAATCACTTACAGTTTTTCTCAGTTGATTCAACACATTTCTCCAAACTAAGGTCCGTTCTCTCAAAACAGGATTCCTGAATCTGCAAAGGTCGCCCTGCAGGTTTTACATGAGGATTTGAGTTTTATTGATCCAGCTTCATATACACAGCAGTGAAGCTCAGTGACTGAGAGAAGATCATCCATGCTCTGATATCTTGTCATTAGATTACTGCACCTCTCTCTGTTCCTCTCAGCCATAATTCACTGTCACATCTCCAGCTGCTTCAGAATAGAGCAGCTAGATTTTAACCAGTGGGAAGGTGACATCATCATCTGCCCAGTTTTAACATCTGTCCTCTGGTTACCAGTTAGATAGAGAATTCATATTAAAATGGCACTGAACACATTTAAAGCAGGCTAGTTTTGGTCCTGAATTACACTGTGGAGCTCTTAGTTCCCTGTGAGCTGAGAGCCAGCTGAGATCTTCAGGTCCTCCTGACTTTCCCTCAGTTCAGACTCAACACTGAAGGTGGTTTCACTTTAGTCCTCAGGGCTTCCAGACTGTGGAAAGCCTTCCTGAGGGACTGAGGCTGCAGATTCACTATCATCTTTAAAACTCTTTGTAAAACACACTTTTATTGACTTGCTTTTGTGTGTAATCTTTTTTGTCTCTCCTCACTTCTTCATCTTGTTTCTCATGTTTATATTTTATATTATTATTTAAATCCACTTGTTTTTAAAGTGTTTCCTAATTTCTATCCACTTTATTTTCTTTTTTATGTCTCGTTGTGCAGCGTAACAAAGCATGTGCCGTTTGGTGGATTTATTTATCCAATCACCTTACAGCACCATGTGTGAATACATTGTTAGCATGGGCGGCCCAGTGGGAATCAAACCAGTTTCCCTGTCAGTGTTAGTGCTCCAGTCAGCTCAGTATACAGCACCATGCAAACACACTGGGACCTGCTTTAGACCAGGACCTCATCAATACAGTCTGTCAGTAGAAATAATACAATAATGACATTAAATATAACAGAATAACATTTCCACATGTCTTCTTGTCCTTCAGGCTGAGTGGCTGTCGGCTGTCAGAGAGAAGCTGTGAAGCTCTGGCCTCAGGTCTCAGCTCCCAGTCCTCTAGTCTGAGAGAGCTGGACCTGAGTAACAACGACCTGCAGGATTCAGGACTGAAGCTGCTCTCTGCTGGACTGGAGAGTCCACACTGCAGACTGGAGACTCTCAGGTAAAATCACTTTACAGTTTCTCTGAATTGATTTGACACATTTCTCCAAACTAAGGTCCTTTCTCTCAAAACAGTCTCTCAGATCAGGATTCTTCAATCTGCAAAGTGCGACCCTGCAAGTTATATATCAGGATTTCAGATCCATTTTACATCGGCATTTTCAATTTCAATTTCACTGGATAGAAAGTTTGGGAATTTTCCAGCACTTGTTTTATTCTGATCCAAATTCATATACACAGACATGAATATGAAGGATTTAGAGAAGATCATCCATGCTCTGATATCTTGTCATTAGATTACTGCACCTCCCTCTGTTCCTCTCAGCCATAATTCACTGTCACATCTCCAGCTGCTTCTGAACAGAACAGCTAGAGTTTCAACTAGTGCAAAGAAGAGATCATATATCCCCAAGTTTAGCATCTCTTCACTGGTTCCCACTTAGATATAGAATTAATATTAAGATTTCACTGATCACATTTAAAGCTTGTCTAGTCTTGGTCCTGAGTTTCACTGCAGAGCTCTTAGTTCCCTGTGAGCCGGAGAACAAGCTGAGATCTTCAGGTCCTCCTGACTTTCCCTCAGTCCAGACTCAACACTGAAGATGAAAACACTTTTGCCATCAGCTTCCCTACACTGTGGAGTTTTAAAACACTTTAAATCTGCTTTATATATCTTACTATTCTTCTTTATGGCTTTTTTTAAAGGCATAACATAGCATATGGTGGATGTATTTTTCCAAATCAGCATACAGACGTATGTCTTCATCACTAATTCTCCTTCAGGCTGAGTGTGTGTCAGCTGTCAGAGAGAAGCTGTGAAGCTCTGGCCTCAGGTCTCAGCTCCCAGTCCTCTAGTCTGAGAGAGCTGGACCTGAGTAACAACGACCTGCAGGATTCAGGACTGAAGCTGCTGTCTGTCTGCAGACTGGAGACTCTCAGGTCAGGATGTTACTGTTCAACAGACCATTTAAATTCTGCTTTACATGCACATTAATGTCAGAGAAAATACCTGAACTGTCATTTTCCTGCTGATGTGGTTTTTGAAAGCAGCTGAGAAACCAACATTCAGCTCTACTTTCTCTCCTCTGAGAGAATATTTCATTATTTCTCTCCTCACTGCCTCTGTTGGTGAAACCTGAAGTAAAGGACTTGTCAGATTCTGTCAAACTGAGTCCAGAACTGAAATGAAAACACAAACCTGATCCTGGGGTCAGCTGTTAATATTGGAGACAGTTTTTGTATTATAATAACTGATTTCAGAGCAGTTTATTACTGAGAAAATCCAACATGTAACTGTTTTTAAACAAAGAGTTTCCACTGAGAGCTACGATCTGTTTTTCAGAAAACCTGTTCAAAAGCTGCAAAAGCTCAAAATAAACAAGAAATAACAAACTATTAGTGCTGGGTGATGAAGCTGAAAATGTTATTACAATAAAAATGTTCATATCAGGCGCTGTCGAGTTTTATCACAATATGTAAAATCACTATTTCTGTCGAGTTTAAAGGGTTAATTCAGCTCCTGAATAAAAGTTGAATAGATCAGTCAACTTTCATTTAAAACACTTCTTTACTGCCAGAATAAAACTAAAATAATAATAATAATAATAATAATAATAATAATTATAAAAAGCGGGAATGAATTGGTTTCTCAGTCTTATTTTCAACACTATAACCTCATATAATATTTAAATGAGAATAATGAAACAAAGCAGTGAAGCCGTCCTTCTTCCAGTTTGACCTGAACGCAGCAGAAAACCAGCAGCCAGTGAAGTAAACAAGGAAGTGTGTGAGCAACCTAAAAAATATCAAATGGAGGATTATAAGTGAAACATCATAAATGTTCAGTGGCAGCTGTTTAAAGACGTTTCACTGCAGAGTGTTTCTGTGTTTTAATCACTTTTGGCTCCAGCTGCCGGAGAGTGTGTTTGCTGTGTGTGTGTGTTGGACAGCAGCGCTCCTGTTTAAAGCGATACTCCACTTAGTTTTAACATGGGGGTTATTCAGCACCTGACCGCCATGAAGACCAGAATATAAACTACTGACCAGGACCAGATGCAGCTGGACCAGTTTGTAGAGTTTGAATGAGGAGAAAACCTCCTGAAAACTGACATTGAACTCGTTGGTGAACAGATTCAACAACAGATCCTGCTGGAAGACAATAAAGCAGCAACTGGTCCGCAGTTACATTGCATTTCTGTTCTGGGTTCACACTAAAGTTAGTATTTAAAAATAAAGTAGATCCGGTCTCCCGAACAGGAACTCTCTCTCCTACATGGTATCCCTCCGCTGTGTTCTCTTCTGTCAGTAAAGATGCTGTTTGGTGAAATTCTGTTCTGAACAGAAGAACCAAACGTCAATTAAAAATCACAGCAGCAGGATCTGCTGTTGAATCTGTTCACCGACGTGTTCGATGGCAGTTTCCATTCAAATGAATGGGAAGTAAAAATCTGAACTACAAACTGGTCCGGCTGCATCTGGTCTCGGTCAGTAGATTATATTCTGCTTTTCAAATCAATAAGTCCATGTTGAAACTAAGTGGAATATTGATTTAACTGAAGCTATGTAAAACTCTACAGTGAAGGAAGTGATGAAATGTTGAATCCATCAATCTTCATGACACACTGTGTGTGTGTGTCTCTGTGTGTGTGTGTCTCTCTGTGTGTGTGTGTGTGTGTGTGTGTGTGTGTGTGTGTGTGTGTGTCTCTGTGTGTGTGTCTCTCTCTCTGTGTGTGTGTGTGTGTGTGTGTGTGTGTGTCTCTGTGTGTGTGTCTCTCTCTGTGTCTGTGTGTGTGTGTGTCTCTGTGTGTGTGTGTGTGCGCCTGTGTGTGTGTGTGTGTGTGTGTGTGTGTTCCTCTCTCTCTGTGTGTGTGTGTGTGTTTCTCTCTCTCTCTGTGTGTGTGTCTGTCTGTGTGTGTGTGTGTGTGTGTGTGTGTGTGTGTGTTTGTGTGTGTGTGTGTGTGTGTGTGTGTGTGTGTGTGTGTGTGTGTGTGTGTGTGTGTGTGTGTGCAGGCTGTCAGGCTGTCTGCTCACAGAGGAAGGCTGTGCTTCTCTGGCCTCAGCTCTGAGCTCCAACCCCTCCCATCTGAGAGAGCTGGACCTGAGCTACAATCATCCAGGAGCCTCAGGAGTGAAGCTGCTCTCTGCTGGACCGGAGGATCCACACCGGAGACCGGACTCTCTCAGGTACGGAGAGGCCACGTCCGCTAGAAGGCTGAGAGTCACACACATTTTCTCTGTCAGACCGGCTGCGTCCGCACCGCGGCTAAATACAGCCGTCGCTCCTCATCGGAGCTTCGTCCCGTTCGGTTCACACACAGTTCGGTTATTAAGGAGAGCGAAGCTTTCGACCGAACTCGCTACCCGAAACGTTCGGGTGTCGATACCGAATCCGAGAGCGGATCCGGTCGGTCCGAGTAGCGTGAACCGGAACCGGACCGGACGGCCGCTCGTTACGTTACGTAACTTTATCGTCGTTAATTTGAAAGAGACGGAGGGAAGAGTTGAGACATTCTCACATTTTCTATCAGTCTGTTTCCTCAACACTGCAGCTGCTCCACCAGTTCTGTGTCTTGAGGCCAAATGTTGCGTCTCTTTAAAGTATCAAGTTCATGAGGTGGAGGAAGAGAAAACCACGCCGCTGTCGATGGAGGTTTATTAAAATCTGATGGATAAACTGACGCCTCTGGTTACTGGTGTTACTGGTGTCCAGTAGACTGAAAACACAGGCGATGGGAGCTGCCATATTGGTCTGCGGTAAACGTTACTATGGTTACAGACATTATTTACAGGAGTGGACTCCTGTTGTTTATTGTTTAATGTTGAATGGAGGATATGAGTGACGGCGTCTGGAAAATCACTCATATGGAAGGTTATGAAGGTTATTTGTTCATTATTAAAGAGATTATGCTGTCTGATTTTATTTACCCCCCCCCCCCCCCCAGTGTGGACCATGATGCAGTGCGGTGGCTGAAACCAGGTCTGAGGAAGTGTAAGTGTGTATTTAGTTTGATTCATGAAAACAAAGCAGCACATTCAGTTTCTATTTAAATAGAAAGCTCATGTGTGACATCTATTACATTAAAATCCTACTCTGAAGAAAGATGGCTGACAAAATGTGTCATCATGAAACTGAAGAAATGAACAGTCAATCTGTTAATAAATCAACAGATAATAAACACAACAGGTGTATTAGATGAGAAGCTGCTGCTGTATTGAGTCTTGTTCTCTCATCAGATGCCTGTGAACTCACACTGGACCCAAACACAGCACACAGAAACCTCTTCCTGTCTGAAGACAACAGAATGGTGACACTGGTGAGAGAGGAGCAGCCATATCCTGATCACCCAGAGAGATTTGACTACTGGGATCAGCTGCTGTGTAGAGATGGTCTGACTGGTCGCTGTTACTGGGAGGTCGAGAGGGAAGGAGAGGTTGATATAGGAGTGACTTACAGAGGAATCAGTAGGAGAGGAGGGGGTGAAGACAGCAGGCTTGGAGGGAATGAAAAGTCCTGGAGTCTCATCTGCTATAGTAACAGATACTCTGTCTGGCACAATTACAGATCAACAGACATACCTTCCCTCTCCTCCTCTGACTCTGACACAGTAGCAGTGTATCTGGACTGGCCTGCTGGCTCTCTGTCCTTCTACAGAGTTTCCTCTGACACACTGATCCACATCCACACCTTCCGCTCCACATTCACTGAACCACTCTACCCTGGGTTTAGGTTTGAGTCTGGGTCTGGTTCCTCAGTGTCTCTTGTCAGATAGAGGAGGGAGAGAGAAACACTCACACTGCTGACCAAAGACAGCTGCTGAGATGATGGTTCACTCTGTACAGGATCACACACACACACCCACACACACACTTTACTAAATAGAGTGTATAGTGTGTGTTGGGTAACTGAACAGGGTTTTACATTTTATTGTGAAAATGAAATGAATGAGAAATGAAACCAGACAGAATCAAGTTATGGTTGTTCATCTTAGAGTCTGCTGTTGATGATTGACAGGTTGAAATATCTTTCTTTAGCAACATTTGGTATTTTACTGTCATCTCATCATTCCAAGCTAAACTTCTATCTAGTTTTCTGTAATTGTTTGTCAGAATTAAAGTTTCTCCTAAATGAACATTGTTTGGTCTTCATCTTTTCCAACAAGCAGTTTCAACTGAGAGAGTGAAAGTCTCCTAACAGCCACTAGGGGGCCACACACACACACACACACACACACACACACAGTTGGCCTGTTAGCCTCCTCAGATTAAACATCGCAGGTCGCTGAGAAATGTAACTAAACATTGCACAAAAAGTTTGGAAATTTGTGTTTGGTAGATTATTTCTCTGTTGTAACAATGCTTCTTGGCAATACATTTTATACCGTCGGAAAGCCTGTTTATTTCCCTTTTAAATGGTGCCCCATTTGTAAGGAACATGCATTTGTGGGATGAGCAGCACAGCTGAGTATGTGGGTTGCGCTCATGTAAAATTTGCCAAATCTTCTCTGCCAATGCCAAACAGCTTATTCTGCTGTTGCTATTGACTCTTGTTTGGTGTTGTTTGGTGGATTGGATGATTGAAGTCTATCAGTAACAAGGAAGAAACAAGACATATTGGCAATTTTACAATTTATTCATTTAACAAACAGTCAGGAGCCTCAGTAGCGTGTGGAAGAACCATACACAGCCACAACAGCCTGGCACCTCCTCCTCATGCCGGTCACCAGCCTGGTCACACACTGCTGTGGGATGGCATTCCACTCCTCAACCAGGATTTGTCGCAAGTCAGCCGATGTGGTTGTGTCGGTCACTCTAGCACGAACAGCACGCCCGAGCTGATCCCATAAGTGTTCAGTTGGGTTGAGGTCAGGACTGTTGGCAGGCCGTTCCATTCTCTCTACTCCCAAATTCTGGAGGTAGTCTCTGATAAACCCCGCTCTGTGGGGACGAGCGTTGTCATCTTGGAGGATGGAGTTCGGTCCCAGACTGTGGAGATACGGGATCGCCACCGGTTGCGGAATCTCATCTCGATATCTCTCTGCATTGAGATCGCCTCCGATGATGACGAGCCTCGTTTTTCCAGTGATGGAGATGCCGCCCCACACCATCACACCGCCTCCACCAAAAGGTGTTACTCTATCGGTGCAGCGATCAGCATAGCGTTCTCCCCGTCTTCTCCACACTTTGACCCTACGATCCGACTTCCGTAGGCAGAATCTGGACTCATCGCTGAACATAACGTTCCTCCACATGTTCAGGTTCCAGTGCAGGTGCCAATCAGGTACCTGATTGTCAGCACCTGGGGGACCGGAAGCTCAAAACAAGAGTCAATAGCAACAGCAGAATAAGCTGTTTGGCATTGGCAGAGAAGATTTGGCAAATTTTTCATGAGCGCAACCCACATACTCAGCTGTGCTGCTCATCCCACAAATGCATGTTCCTTACAAATGAGGCTCCATTTAAAAGGGAAATAAACAGGCTTTCCAACGGTATAAAATGTATTGCCAAGAAGCATTGTTACAACAGAGAAATAATCTACCAAACACAAAGTTCCGAACTTTTTGTTCGATGTTTATAATTACAACTAATCTCATAACTGTTTGGAAACATTTCACCCCGTTGAAAATCAATGGAGCAGCCAAACCAATACACACCACTAGAACTGCAGTGCATGTAATAATTCACATGTCACACATGCCAAAGCAAGTGTGGAATAAAAACAAAAAATCTACGTACAATTAAAGATATACTAGAATTAAGAAATGTGTGAACAGAGATGTGTAACATTGCAATCAAATATATAATTAAGAATAGGTGAAATTAACTTAAAAATACAAACAGAAAAATGTGATTTTGCTGAAAAAAGTAAAATAATATATATATATAGATAAGTAAAGATAACTTAAAATAAAAATAGAAGAATGTAGACATTGCAGTTAAAAAATATAAATACAAATAAGTGAGAACTAAACACTGTGACATTTGTTTTTTTCTCTCTCTCTCTCAATTCAATTCAATTCAATGTGCTTTATTGGCATGAAAGTTCACAGACAATATTGCCAAAGCATCAAGATGAATATCAGTCTAGGTGTGTGTGTGTGTGTGTGTGTGTGTGTGTGTGTGTGTGTGTGTGTGAGAGAGAGTCAGTGCCTGGACAGAAGAACTGTGTTGCTGTGTGTTCAGCTCCTGAACCCAGAGCCTCCATCACAGACTGAGGATCAGTAAACTATGTGAAGGAATTAATGTTTGTTGGTAACAAGGGTTACACACATTTTATATGCAGCACACAATAACATTCAGAGAGAAAAATATCAAATATGTGGGGTTTCAAGATAATGAGAGATTAAGATCTTATTAAGATTAAGATGTTAATAAAAAAAAGAAAAATGAAATAAATATATACAATATAATAAAAGTGTATTGGTCACTCACTGTTCCTCAGGTTGTGGCAAGTTCCTCCAAACTGACCTCAGGTCTGCTGTGTTTCCCTCTCCTAGTAGAAGCAGCTTTGACTGATCATCAAGCTCTGAAGTGGGAGACTTGGAGCTGAACTTGTTAAAGTAGATTTCTCTGGCCGAGTTAAATTTTTCACATTTTAGGAGGAAGTGCATCTCCGTCTCGACCTCACCTGTCCAACAGTGACCACATGTTCTGTTGTCTTTTGGTTGCCATGATTTCTTATGTCTTCCTGTTTCGATTGCCAATTGGTTTCACTGAGCCTGTACCTGGTGAGGATCTGTCTCTGTTTCCTATCTCTGACAGTAGAGAGATATTCTGCCAATTCATAATCTCTTTTTCGGGTCAGATAACATTCTAATCTACTTTGGCTTTTAGTTTCTTTATTCCAATGTGTAGCTCATGGTGTAGCTCATGGTGTAGCTCATGGTGTGGTCTATAGTACTTCCTATGGTAAACTGGTGTCTGGTCTCCTGACACCTGGGCCTCTTTTGGAAGATCATGATATTGGTTTTCTTTAGATTTAGATTAGATTCTTAGATTCTTGTAGCACGTCTAATTGTTGCTGGAGCCCTTGTTTTGTTGGAGACAGCAAAACCAAATCATCTGCATAAAACAGGCATTTAACTTCTCTGTAGGAGAAAAAGACCTGGAGCTGCACTTTGGTCCGACTGTCCTGCCAGTTCATTGATGTTGGGCTCAGGTTGCATCCTTGGCATCTCTCTCTCTCTGCCCGTCTCTCTCTCTCTCTCTCTCTCTCTCTCTCTTCCACATATTTCCTATAATATTCCTATAACTATTGATTCAGTGTTACAGAGACTGTAAAGTGACTCTTCACTACATTCACAAAAACACAATAAAAAAACGTTTATTAACATTAACCGACACGTTGTGATTCACATTAATATTTCCCCCTTCCCTGTCGGAACCTTTAGCAGACAGACCGCAGTGCAGCACGGCGGCTTTAGAGTGCGGGACCGTCCTCCAGCAGCAGCGTCAAGTTAGAGACAGAAAACACGGAAAATCACCAGAAA
Source organism: Centroberyx affinis (assembly GCF_046629955.1). Taxonomy (NCBI): domain Eukaryota; kingdom Metazoa; phylum Chordata; class Actinopteri; order Beryciformes; family Berycidae; genus Centroberyx; species Centroberyx affinis. The sequence goes on along the minus strand of NW_027284255.1, from coordinate 22,050 downwards.
GGTGGCGATTTTGCCTTCAAAATAAAAGCGCCCGTCTAGTCACGTTTGAAAAAATTAAAGGATAATTGAGTAGCTATTTGGGTTCACTGACAAGCGGGAATCATATCGAAAGACTAATAAAACATGAGATAATAATAACAATAACTAATAGAACAATACTCTGCAATAAACTACATTAAATATGGGTTAAATTGATAAATTTAAGAATGTAGTGTGTTAGGATGCATGGCGTTTCCTGATAGGAGAACGGCAAAAATATTAATTGATTGATGTTTTATACACAAGAAGCATATTGCTACTTTAACAGTCTTTATTTGCACCTCGGTGCGTTGTAGTAAAACAACGACGTGTTCGTTAGCGGAGCTTTTATTTTGAAAAATAAGGGCGGATGTCGTCTAAGTTATCGTGGCTAGCTTGACCCCGGTCCACCTCTCCTCTCTGCCACAGGTCAGCATGAAACCAAACACTTTATCTGATATATTTCACAACTGTCTGTTAACGGACAGTATATTAAAATGTCTGGAACGTGCCGGTTTAATTTTCAGGTTGAATACGACGTGATGACGTAAAGAAAAGCTAAAGCTAACAAACAGAAATGCCTCCATAGTGTCACCAGGTGCAGGGAATACTGCTACTAGCCTACTGCTATGCTAATGCTAATACTAATACTACTACTAATACTGCTGCTGCTGCTGTGTGTTTTGTCTGTCGGGAGTCTCCAGTGAATATAACAGACAGATAATTATTTTCCTCGCTAACTCAGCAGGTATCAACATGTTGACCGGTCCCACAGTGTGAAGGAAACTCACCGCTTCTGTCCGGCAGGTGTCGTGGTTTCGGTCTCAAGGAAAATAAATATCAGAGTTTTGGTTTTATATTCAGTTTGTTTCAGTCAGTGCGGCGGTGTCCGTGTTGGTAGGAAAGTAACCGGTGAGTGTAATAAATGAACAGGTGATTATAATGAAGGGGTGTGGAGACCAGAGGCCGGTCTCACGAGGCCAGATCAGTGTGTCGGCAGCTAACTTTGGGTTAACTCTGGCTTTTTAACTGTTGACCGGGGCAGGTCACCATGGTAACCTGCCGCACGGCTGCTCCGGAGCAGCTTCAGTTCCGGCTGTCGGATCAAAACGGACGAAAGACCTCCTGACCAATCAGCTCTCTGGAAACAGGGAGTCTGCATTCCTACAGGATCCCGATATGGACAAAAATAACGCATTCAAATGAAAATGACAAGTAATAAAGGAAAGTGTTGACTGAACAGACAGTTGAAGCTCTGTGACGTGTTTACACACCAGACTCACTTTGCTTTCCACGATAATGTATTATATCTGAGATATAGCAGCTAGGCTACTAAACTGACCATATTATCAATGAAGGAAAGTTACTTTTGCATATTAATTGCACTAAAATGTTTTCATTAGATTCCCGACAGTGTTATATCTCTATAGAGACATTACATTGTTATAACAGCGTTATAACGGTGTCATATCTCTGTGTTTGGTTCAGTGTCGGCGTTGATATGATGATATTCCTATCATATTACATCATACATCATATTATACATCATATTATATTATTATTATTATTATTATTATTACATCATATTCATATTCCATCGCTGCAGCCCTGAAGATCATCAGTCCGACTTTATGAATAGAAAATCTTTTTACAGCCTCACAAATTATCGTGTCAGTGGAAAGTTTGCCCTCTGTGTCCTGATGACGGGCAGTTATCCTCTCGAGCCTTGGAAGCAGGAACTACGTCACTTTTCACGGTTATGTTTTCTAATGCTGACATTTATTTATTATAAGAATTTGAATGGAGACTGGAGAAAGAGAAGAAATGGAGACTGTTAGTCTCCATTTCTTTCTGATACCCGTGTGTTGAAAATGTCAGCAGTATATATTAGGGCTTATATAATCCTACAAATAGGTCTATTTATTGTTTATGACTTTTATTGTTTAATTATTTAATCGTTTTCGCCTATTTCTATTACTTCTTTTTAAAGTAGCCTATATAGGGCTTATATTCTATATCCTTTTCTCTGCTGAAGCATATTACTTCTGCTGTGGCAACAATCTAGTTTCCTCACAGGATCAATAGTTTCATCTGATCTTATCCAACCTGTCTGATCTGGATCTGTCCATGCTGCATGTGATTGGCTATTTGTTCCAAACCCCGCCTCTTTCCTGTGAGCGCGCTCACAGCTGACAGGTAAATCCTGTGTTGGCGACCAGCAGTGAGCCGGTGATCAGGGATCAGTGTTCGGTTCAGTGAAGCCGGACGGGCCTCAGGTGTTTTCTGTTGTTTACAAACAATGAATCATGAGTTCATTTTACAATGTAAAATCTCCCAGAATTCATCCTGTTTTTACCCCCCACATAAACAAATAGACAAAAAGTAAAACCGTTTCATGTACAGTTTTATTTCAGTTTACAACAATGTCCTTAACACCTAGTTTCTGTCTCCGTGTTTCAGTTTGTCCCGCTGACTCGTCACTTCAGCATCAGGAAGTGAAGTGAAGGAGGGGGAGGAGCCAGCAGAGAGACGTCATGATGTCACACCGCAGACGGACGTTGTCTCTGTTAAGAGGCCTGACGGGCGTGTGTGTGTGTCGGCCGGTCGGCCCGCCGGCCCGGCCCAGCAGCGGCGGGCCGACGGCGGCGGCGGCGGCGGCGCTGGGTGGCGGCGGGCCGGCTCTGATCCTGCACTCCCGGTCCACAGATGTCTACCAGAACCTGGCTCTGGAGGACTGGATCGACGCCAACGTGGACCTGCGGCGCCGCAGCGTCCTGCTGCTGTGGAGGAACCGGCCGGCGGCGGTGATCGGGCGGCACCAGAACCCCTGGGCGGAGTGCGACCTGCGGGCCATGCGGCGGGCGGGGATCCCTCTGGCCCGGCGGCGCAGCGGCGGCGGGACGGTCTACCACGACCTGGGGAACCTCAACATGACCTTCTTCACCTGCAGGACCCGGTACGACCGGCAGAGGAACCTGCGGGTCGTCACCGACGCCCTGAAGGCGCTGCGGCCCGGACTGGACGTCCAGACCAACCACAGACTGGACATCCTGCTGGACGGACAGTACAAGATCTCAGGTGGGGGCGGGGCTAAGGGCCGGGAGACAGGAAGCTGGTTAGAGTAGATTACATCAAATCAGATTAGATCAGATTAGATCAGATTAGATCAGATCAAATCAAATCAAATCAAATCAACTCAGATTAGATTAGATCAGATTAGATCAAATCAGATTAGATCAAATCAGATTATATTAGATCAGATTAGATTAGATTACATTAGATCAACTCAGATTAGATCAAATCAGATTAGATTAGATTAGATCAAATCAGATTAGATCAGATTAGATCAGATTAGACGTCATACTCAACAGACAGTACAACATCTCAGGTGGAGATCAGATCAAACTAGACTAGATCAGATTGAATCAGATCAGATTAGCATGGTTTGTTGGATTCTATTTATTCTATTTTTAACTTTTTCAGCAAAAATGAAACAATATGAAAGAAAAATCAATCAAAAACAACATTCTGATTTTAAAATGTAACTAATAATGGATTACAAGAATTGAAAAACAAACGTGTGTGTGTGTGTTGTAATCCACATTCACACCACCCCTGAGTACGATGTTCTGTATGAATCTTTATTGACAGCACAGGCTGAACAGTGACCTCCAGGTGAGTTGATCGGTGTGTTGTTGTGCCGCTGCAGGCTCTGCGTCCCGATTGGCTCGTTCCTCGGCCTATCACCACCTGACGCTGCTGCACTCCGCGGACCGCTCCGCCCTGTCGGCGCTGCTGCGGCCGACCAGCGGGGCGATCCTCAGCCGGGCCACGCCCAGCGTCCCGTCGCCCACCGCCAACCTGCTGGACCGCCTTCCCACAATGCACTGGGACGAGCTGCTGGGGGCGCTGGTGGAGCAGTACAACACAGGTACGCCTCTGTCCTGTGTTCTGTTCTATTATGTTCTGTTCTGTTCTATTATGTTCTGTTCTATTATGTTCTGTTCTGTTCTATTATGTTCTGTTCTAGTCTGTTCTGTTCTATTATGTTCTGTTCTGTTCTATTATGTTCTGTTCTAGTCTGTTCTGTTCTGTTCTGTTCTATTATGTTCTGTTCTGTTCTATTATGTTCTGTTCTAGTCTGTTCTGTTCTGTTCTATTATGTTCTGTTCTGTTCTATTATGTTCTGTTCTGTTCTGTTCTATTATGTTCTGTTCTAGTCTGTTCAGTTCTGTTCTATTCTATCTATTCTGTCTTTATTCCATCTTTACTCTTGCACACCTGATCCCACTGGGGCCTAGACACTGTCATGCTGCTCTGTTCAGGTGGATCTGTCTCTACCGATCAGTATTAAGACCTTAACTGGATCAGGTGCTCAAGAGTAGAGGTGGAACCAGTACTTGCAGGAAAAGGGGTCCTTGAGGACTGGTTTGGGAAACACTGTTCTACTGCTCTGCTCTGAGCTGCTGTGACTCTGTTGTGTTTTCAGAGTTTGGATTCAGCGCTCCCGTCACGCCGGTCGATCCCTCCGACGAGTCGGCGTTTCCGGGCGCCGGCGGGTCGGCGGCCGAGCTGCGGAGCTGGGATTGGCTGTTCGGCCGGACGCCCGCGTTCGCCGTGGAGACTTCTCTGGACCTGACGGACGAGCGGTCGAGCGCCCGGAGCTCCGCCCTCCTGCGGATGGAGGTGAAGAGCGGCGTGATCGCGCGCTGCGAGCTGCGGGTTTCCTCCGCCTGGCTTCCCGCGGCGCTGAGCGGCGAGCTGAGCGGGCGGCTGGAGGGCGAGCGCTTCGGCCCCGCCGCCGCCGCCGCCGCCACCGCCGCCGCCGCCGTGCTGCTGCCCCCGCAGCCCGCGGCCCTGCGGCACCGCCTGCAGGCGCTGAGCCACGCCGTCGCCGCTCTGATGGGATGACAGAGCGACTTCCATGTTTGTCTGTTGAACCAAACAGCTGATCATCATCAGTCCTTCAGCTGCTCACAGTCATTTAAAGTGTTTCCATGACCTCCGGTGATGTCATAACAGGGAAACCAGGTTATGTTCAGTCAGCTGATTTCTCTCCTGAAGGAAGTGATGTAAAACTCTGACTTGGGTTCTGGTGACTTGAGACTCGACTTGACTTGGGTTCTGGTGACTTGGAACATGACTCTGACTTGGGTTCTGGTGACTTGGAACATGACTCTGACTTGGGTTCTGGTGACTTGGAACATGACTCTGACTTGGGTTCTGGTGACTTCGGACTTGACTTGACTTGGGTTCTGGTGACTTAGGACTTGACTTGACTTGGGTTCTGGTGACTTGAGACTCGACTCTGACTTGGGTTCTGGTGACTTAGGACTTGACTCTAACTTGGGTTCTGGTGACTTGAGAGTCGGCTTGACTTGGGTTCTGGTGACTTGAGACTCGACTCTGACTTGGGTTCTGGTGACTTGAGACTCGACTCTAACTTGGGTTCTGGTGACTTGAGAGTCGGCTTGACTTGGGTTCTGGTGACTTGAGACTCGACTCTGACTTGGGTTCTGGTGACTTGAGACTCGACTCGGACTTGGGTTCTGGTGACTTGAGAGTCGACTTGACTTGGGTTCTGGTGACTTGAGACTCGACTTGACTTGGGTTCTGGTGACTTGAGTGTCGACTTGAATTGGGTTCTGGTGACTTGAGACTCGACTCTGACTTGGGTTCTGGTGACTTGAGAGTCGACTTGACTTGGGTTCTGGTGACTTGAGACTCGACTTGACTTGTGCTCTGATGACTTGAAAAGGTTTCTAAAGTCTTGACTTGAGATCTTGTGTTTGTGTAAATGACTTAGATTGAAAGTGATGAGATTTGTTCCAGCAGACGACTGAATTTAAATTCTGTTTTCTGAATTTGTATGGAATGATTGAATTTATTGAAGTTGAAACTGATTATAGAAATCAAACTCATGATGCTCTTAGCAAGTTTTTATCCTATTAAAACCATATTGCATTGGAAAGTCCTGGATATTTAGTTTTCTTTAAAGTGGATACAGACAACTTTTTAACTTTCCCTCCGTTGTCCCCCTCTAGTGTTTCCAGGTGGTTTTGTTGTTGTTTGCTCTGCTGTCTCAAAGTCAACCGGATCTCTTCCTGTTAGAGTCTAGCTCTGTGCAACAGAACAAACCATCTGTCTGCTTATCAACTCTTTGATCAAAACACAATATAGTAACTTTCACCACTGCTCATTTTAGAAAGGCCTCTGCAAGAAAACCTGTTCTTTGTTTAGATTATCAAACAGACAATGGATCATTTGTTTGTTTCTGGCTGCTAGCGTTAGCGTTAGCTAGCGTTAGTAACATGGCTAACGCTAGCTACGATAGCTAACGCTAGCAGCCAGAAACAAACATAGTTAGATGTTTGTTTCTTTTGTTCCAGAAACAAACATAGATGTTTGTTTCTGGCTGGTTCTGGCTTCCTTGTAGCTCCTGGTTCGTTTTCTGGCTGCTAGCATTAGCGTTAGCAACATGGCTAACGCTACCGCTAGCAGCCAGAAACGTTAGCAACATGGCTAACGCTACCACCAGCAGCCTGCTACTGTCCAAAGCAAGAAAGAATCCCAATTTGAACTAGAACCCCGATCTCAGTGCTGTGATAGAGGGAAGAGTTTCCACTGTCACTGCAGTTGTTCCACCGTCCGCCATTTCCACTACTGGGGATAGCTACCTTTTTTTTTTTTACTGGGGATAGCTACCGGACCTCTTTTGGTTTCGCAATGGATGACTCACTTCCTTTGTGCCGTAAGTCGAGCCTTCATTCTCCTGGGAGATCGAACCCGGTGGCAGACAGAGCTGCACAGTGAAAGCGAAGCTTATAGGAACCAATCTAAATGCCGATGGTGTCATTATTCTATAGCCGTTACACTGTGCAATTACTTCATAATGATAAGTTAAAGCAAAAAAGTTGTCTATAGACTCTTTAAGATATTAAATTGATACTGGACTCTTGATTTGTTCTGACTTGACTTGCTGTTCTACATTTTGAGACTCGACATTAATGACATGGACTTGACTTGATAATCTTAGACTTGAGTCTTGACTTGAGACTTGTGCCTCAAGACTTGAGACTGACTTGGGACTTGAGCAAAGCTGACTCGGTGACTCCTCTGCTGCAGACAGTTCATATTGTTCATGTTCTTCATGTCAGCATTAGTTTCCTCATCAGAGAGTCTGCTGCTCTCAGCTGCCATGTTTCTGTTCTCCGTCTGGTCTCAGTGGAACAGACAGGAGAACCCAGACTGCTGCTCATCAGGTTCCTCATGATGTGAACAGTCTTCATCAGTCAGTCTGTCTGGTTCCATGGAGACCGGAGGACCCAGGGAGTCTCGATGGAGACCGGAGGACCCGGGGAGTCTCGATGGAGACCTGGAGGACCCGGGGAGTCTCCATTGAGACCCGGAGGACCCGGGGAGTCTCCATGGAGACCGGAAGACCCGGGGAGTCTCCTGTCAGACTGGGATGGGTTTCTTCATGTGTGTGAACTGAATTAAAAAGTGTGAGTGACAGGTGCTCAAGTGCTTTGATGAATCCAAAGACCATTTCATTAAAACATTTTATTGTTTATCAATCAAACAGCAGAATGTGTTTAAGCTGCATTTTTCTGGCCCATGATGATGATTGGTTCCTGTTCCTGTTCCTGTTCCTGTTCCTGTTCCTGTTCCTGTTCCTGTTTATCCTGTTTGGACACGAACACCAGCTATCATCATGGGCTGTTCTGTTGTGTTCTATTTTATTATATTCTGTTCTATGCTATTCTATTCTGTTCTGTTCTATTCTATTCTATTCTGTTCTATTCTATTCTGTTCTGTTCTATTCTGTTCTGTTCTATTCTGTTCAGTTCTGTTCTATTCTATTCTGTTCTATTCTATTCAGTTCTGTTCTATTCTACTCGATTCTATTTTATTCTATTCTATCCTATTCTATTCTGCTGTACTCTGTCCTAATCTACTGTATTCTAATGTAGTATTCTATCAGCCTCTACTGCGTTCTATTCTATTCTACTGGATTCTATTGTACAGCTGTAGTACACAGCCGCAGCAGACAGTGTCACACAGACAGCACACCTGGCCGTACAGTCACCCGTACTGTGACCCGTATAGTCTACTGTGACCCGTACAGTCACCCGTACTGTGACCCGTATAGTCTACTGTGACCCGTACTGTGACCCGTACTGTGACCCGTACTGTGACCCGTACAGTCTACTGTGACCCGTACAGTGACCCGTACAGTCTACTGTGACCCGTAGTCTACTGTGACCCGTACAGTGACCCGTACAGTCTACTGTGACCCGTACTGTGACCCGTACAGTCTACTGTGACCCGTACAGTGACCCGTACAGTCTACTGTGACCCGTAGTCTACTGTGACCCGTACAGTGACCCGTACAGTCTACTGTGACCCGTACAGTGACCCGTACAGTGACCCGTACAGTCTACTGTGACCCGTACAGTGACCCGTACAGTCTACTGTAACCCGTAGTCTACTGTGACCCGTACAGTGACCCGTACTGTGACCCGTACAGTGACCCGTACAGTCTACTGTGACCCGTACTGTGACCCATACAGTGACCCGTACAGTGACCCGTACAGTCTACTGTGACCCATACAGTGACCCGTACAGTGACCCGTACAGTCTACTGTGACCCGTACAGTGACCCGTACAGTGACCCGTACTGTGACCCGTACAGTGACCCGTACAGTCTACTGTGACCCGTACTGTGACCCATATAGTCTACAGTGACCCGTACAGTCACCCATACAGTCTACTGTGACCCGTACAGTCACCCATACAGTCTACTGTGACCCGTACAGTGACCCGTACTGTGACCCATACAGTGACCCGTACAGTCTACTGTGACCTGTACTGTGACCCGTACAGTGACCCGTACTGTGACCCGTACAGTATACTGTGACCCGTACAGTGACCCGTACAGTCTACTGTGACCCGTAGTCTACTGTGACCCGTACAGTGACCCGTACTGTGACCCGTACAGTGACCCATACAGTCTACTGTGACCCGTACAGTCTACTGTGACCCGTACAGTGACCTGTACTGTGACCCGTACAGTGACCCGTACAGTCTACTGTGACCCGTACAGTGACCCGTACAGTGACCCGTACTGTGATCCATACAGTGACCCGTATAGTCTACAGTGACCCGTACAGTGACCCGTACAGTCTACTGTGACCCGTACAGTGACCTGTACTGTGACCCGTACAGTGACCTGTACTGTGACCCGTACAGTGACCCGTACAGTCTACTGTGACCCGTACAGTGACCCGTACAGTGACCCGTACTGTGACCCATACAGTGACCCGTATAGTCTACAGTGACCCGTACAGTGACCCGTACAGTCTACTGTGACCCGTAGTCTACTGTGACCCGTACAGTGACCCGTACTGTGACCCGTACAGTGACCCATACAGTCTGTACAGTGACTCGTACAGTGACCCGTACTGTGACCCGTACAGTGACCCGTACAGTGACCCGCACAGTGACCTGCACAGTGACCCATACTGTGACCCATACAGTCTGTACAGTGACCCGTACAGTGACCCGTACTGTGACCCATACAGTCTGTACAGTGACCCGCACAGTGACCCGCACAGTGACCCGTACAGTGACCCGTACTGTGACCCGTACAGTCTGTACAGTGACCCGTTCAGTGACCCGTACTGTGACCCATACAGTGACCCGCACAGTGACCCGTACAGTGACCCGTACAGTGACCCGCACAGTGACCTGCACAGTGACCCATACTGTGACCCATACAGTCTGTACAGTGACCCGTACAGTGACCCGTACTGTGACCCATACAGTCTGTACAGTGACCCGCACAGTGACCCGCACAGTGACCCGTACAGTGACCCGCACAGTGACCCGTACAGTCTGTACAGTGACCCGTTCAGTGACCCGTACTGTGACCCATACAGTGACCCGCACAGTGACCCGTACAGTGACCCGTACAGTGACCCGCACAGTGACCCGTACAGTGACCCGTACAGTGACCCGTACTGTGACCCGTACTGTGACCCGCACTGTGACCCGCACTGTGACCCGTACTGTGACCCGTACAGCCTGACTCATCACACACCGGCAGGTCCGATATGTGCAATATAATATTTTTATTTCCACATTACTGTAAGAGTTGGTGACATCATGTAAACCTGGTTACTGTCTTGAGAATCAAAATCCTGCTGTAGAAAAAAGGAGGGAGATGAAAGATGAGGACGTCAGATTAGTAAAATGTCTTTGAACATATTTTTTTTTATAAGAAATAAAGTTAGTATTATTGTTGAATTGAACAGCGCCTGCCTCGCGCCGCCTCTCCAGCGCAACGCTGCGCAGCATGAAGCTCACGAACAGTCAGCTCAGCGGCGCATGCGCACTGTTCCTGAAACTGGCCATGCGTGCTGCTGGGAGTCCTGTCAGAGAGGAGACCAAACAAAAGAGCTCTCACTCTGACCCTATCTCCAGGAACCAAACACTGACCGGTTTCTGGAAAACCAGGGCGAGCTGGCCTTCTTCAGTAAAATATATCATAACATAAAGAAAATCTTCTTATTTTATATATATATATATATATATATATTTTTTTTAATGACATCTCGGGTTTATGTTGACCAAACTATTGTTAACATCCACAGATAACACTGACAATGTGGTGAGTAGTTCCCGCAGCAGATGGGTCGCTATGGCAACTGCAACAATTAGAGACCGGAAGTCGAATAGTTATTGTCAACCTACGACGTGACTGGTGTTCTCAATAGACGATCTTTGGCTGATGTGAGCCGTGTCGGCAGCAGAGGGAAGACCGAGGAGACTCACAGCAGAATGGGGAAGAAACAGAAGAAGTCCGGGGAGGACAGGTAGATAAAACACCGGCCCGGGTACCGGCAGGCTGCCGGGACAGAGGCAGGCAGCAGGCGGCTTTCCCGGCTGGAAACCAGCCGGTGAACAGGCCTGTTAGCCGCTCATCTAGCGCTGTAGCGGCTAGCTAACGGTGAAGCTAACGGTGAAGCTAACCACGAGTGTCATGTGGCCGCCGGGCTGCAGGTTGATGTCCAGACTCCAGACTCCAGCTGGCTGCAGTGACCTGCTCGGCTCTCTCGGCCTGCCGGGCTCGGTCCGCTCCGCTGGCTTCTGTACAGACAGACAGTCGGTTAGCTGCAGGCTGCCAGGCGGACTCAGCCTGTCGGTGTGTTGTGTTGTCGGTGTTCACAGACAGACAGTCAGTCAGTCAGTCAGTCAGTCAGTCAGACAGACAGACAGACAGACAGACAGACAGTCAGTCAGTCAGTCAGTCAGTCAGTCAGTCAGTCAGAGGTTTGATCTTCACTGTGGAGCAGATGACTGTTCTGCTGTTTTCATGTTAAAGTGTCTGGAGCTGCAGGTCCAGCAGGCGGCAGCTCAGCTAGCAGCTAAAGGCCCTCTGCTGCCTCTCCTTAGCTGTTAGCTGTTAGCTGTTAGCAGGGTCTCTGTTTAGAACAGGTTCTTCATGACAACAGATCTAAAACCACGGTGGGTCGAGCTAGCTAGCAGCTAGCTGCTGGGTTAGCTGGTTGCTAACGCGTTAGCAGCATGGCTGATCCATTCAATCAATAGACTGGTAATTTATCAATGTTTCACTCATCAGTTAATGCACCGTTTGGCTGGAACGGATCACTAATCAATGATTCATGATGTTGATCAATAAATGACTTGTTATTATTTCATTAATCCATGACTTGTCATCTTCTAAATGAATGACTTGTCAATTTACCAATCAGTGACGTTCAATCAGCTTATGAATTAGCGTCTTCTCCGATCACTATAGATAATTTATCATCTGTAAGGTAATGACTTGATATCATATCATCAATAATGACTTGTAATCAGCTGATCAGTCAGTCACATCACTGATAACTGATCAATAATATTGCTGTAGTGGTGCAGTGGATCAGGTCAGTTTGTGAGCTGAACACTTTCCTTCATAAAGCCTCTGTGTTCCCTTAGAAAACAGTCAGACTGAATATTCTCATTCA
>NW_027284255.1:0-2500 GCF_046629955.1 Centroberyx affinis | reverse complement strand
GGGCCGATATTCACTATTATCAGATATCGCAATATTTAGTGAATATCACGATATTCAAATAAGATCAAAAAAAAAAAAAAAAACAGAAGAAAAAATGATATCGTACATCATGATGTTTTGGCGGGACAGTATGGCGATATTAAATTTGGATTTTGGGTCCGGCCCCAGCCTGCCTGTCAGAGCTGTCACAGATAAGCCCCGCCCACAGAGAGAGACCCCCATTCAGTCTCTCTGAGGAAAACAACACAGCAACATTTCCTGTGTTCTGATAATTGATGTGAAATGTATTTGATGTGAATAATTTGTTGTTTGTTTTTCACGGCTGTCAGACAGCAGCAGGATCGTTAAATGTTTCTTCTTCAGGTGTTTGCGAGCTTGTTAGCATTTTGTGACTTCCAGGATTTTTTTTTTAATGATGATGCGGTTCTTTGATAACCGTGAAAAGATAACAAATTATTTACACAAAATACATTTCACATCAATTATCAGAACACAGAAAAAGCAACAACAGAAAATACCGACTTATTGTTTTCCTCATAGAGATTGAATGGGGTTTTGCACTTTGTGGGCGTGGCCTCTCTGTCACGCCATTCTGCTCCATGGCAGCAGCCTGGATGTGAGTGTAAAGCCTGTTGCTCCTCCTGCAGGCTGCTCCTGCTGCTCCTGCTGCATCTGACGAGGAGGAGGAGGAGGAGGAGGAGGAGGAGGGCTCCCGCTCCGCCTCAACACCAGAGGAGGCAGGAAGGGAGGCGGGAAGCCTTCGGCCTCCGACGAAGAGGAGGATGAGGATGGAGGTGCGAGGAAAGGAGGAGACGGTGGAGGAGGAGGAGAAAAGGAGGAAGACTCGGAGGAGGATGAGGAGTTCTCCAGGAGAGACAAGAAGAAGAAGAAAGGCAAGGCGGTGAAGGTGGACAGCGAGGAAGAGGAGGAGGAGGAGGAGGGGGGAGCGTTCAAGATGAAGACGGCGGCGCAGAAGAAGGCGGAGAAGAAGGAGAGGGAGAAGAAGAAGAAAGAGGAGGAGAGGCAGAAGCAGAAGAAGCAGAAGGAAAAGGAGAAGGAGGAGAAGGAGGCCGGCGTGGAGGTCAAGAAAGACAAAGAACCAGCGAAGAAGACAGAGGCCACGCCCCCTCCACAGGCTTCAGCAGCCACAGTGGAGGAACAGGAAGGGGCGGAGCCAGCAGCTGAGGGTAAGATGGCTCTTCCTGTCTGTCAACAGCTTTAAAAACAGGCTGGTTTACTGTCAGCACTGTCAATCAACTCATTAACTCATTAACTCAAACTGACTCTCAGTATCTCTGACTGACTCTCAGTGACTCTCAGTATCTCTGACTGACTCTCAGTGACTCTCACTGACTCTCAGTGACTCTCAGTATCTCTGACTGACTCTCAGTATCTCTGACTGACTCTCAGTGACTCTGACTGACTCTCAGTATCTCTGACTGACTCTCAGTATCTCTGACTGACTCTCAGTATCTCTGACTGACTCTCAGTGACTCTCAGTATCTCTGACTGACTCTCAGTGACTCTCAGTGACTCTCAGTATCTCTGACTGACTCTCAGTATCTCTGACTGACTCTCAGTGACTCTGACTGACTCTCAGTGGCTCTGACTGACTCTCAGTATCTCTGACTGACTCTCAGTATCTCTGACTGACTCTCAGTATCTCTGACTGACTCTCAGTGACTCTGACTGACTCTCAGTATCTCTGACTGACTCTCAGTGGCTCTGACTGACTCTCAGTATCTCTGACTGACTCTCAGTGACTCTCAGTATCTCTGACTGACTCTCAGTGACTCTCAGTGACTCTCAGTATCTCTGACTGACTCTCAGTGACTCTCAGTATCTCTGACTGACTCTCAGTGACTCTGACTGACTCTCAGTGGCTCTGACTGTCTCTCAGTATCTCTGACTGACTCTCAGTATCTCTGACTGACTCTCAGTATCTCTGACTGACTCTCAGTGACTCTGACTGACTCTCAGTGGCTCTGACTGTCTCTCAGTATCTCTGACTGACTCTCAGTATCTCTGACTGACTCTCAGTATCTCTGACTGACTCTCAGTATCTCTGACTGACTCTCAGTGACTCTGACTGACTCTCAGTATCTCTGACTGACTCTCAGTGACTCTCAGTGACTCTCAGTATCTCTGACTGACTCTCAGTGACTCTCAGTATCTCTGACTGACTCTCAGTATCTCTCAGTATCTCTGAATGACTCTCAGTGACTCTCGTCGCCTCTCAGTATCTCTGACTGACTCTCAGTGACTCTCAGTATCTCTGACTGACTCTCAGTATCTCTGACTGACTCTCAGTATCTCTGACTGACTCTCAGTGACTCTCAGTGACTCTCAGTATCTCTGACTGACTCTCAGTGACTCTCAGTGACTCTCAGTATCTCTGACTGACTCTCAGTGACTCTCAGTATCTCTGACTGACTCTCAGTGACTCTGACTGACTCTCAGTGACTCTGACTGACTCTCAGTGACTCTCAGTGACTCTGAC
>NW_027284254.1:0-15076 GCF_046629955.1 Centroberyx affinis | reverse complement strand
CTTAGTTAACATGAACACCATTAGTAAATTACACATTAATTAACTGTTAATTAAGGGTTAGTTAATGCTTATTAAGCATTAACTAACCCTTATGTATGATAACCCTTATTGTAAAGTGTTATCAATAAAATCCTTCTTCCCAACAATCCATCACCCTCACTGTCTCTGTCTCTCTCTCTCTTTCTCTCTCTCTCTCTCTGTCTGTCTCTCTCTCTCTCTCTCTCTCTCTCTCTGTCTGTCTCTCTCTCTCTGTCTCTCTCTCTCTCTCAGGTCCACCCCAGACGCAGGAACCCCAGGAGCCCCCGGGGCCCCAGAGGGGGAGGGGGGTCCAGCTGCGGCCCCCAACCTCACCAGCAACAGACGACTACAGCAGACACAGGCACAGGTGGACGAGGTGAGGACACATGCTGTGACTGTGTGTGTGTGTGTGTGTGTGTGTGTGTGTGTGTTTCTATGAACACACTCCTCTGTGCTAATGCAGTGATTCTCAACCTTTTTCCTTGTCAGATATGATTTTGTCCAGAATCCCATGACTATCTGTATTGTAGGTAGAGAGATAACAGAGAAACTATGATAAAAAACAGTCCTTCTTCTACATTCTCTAATTGTGTTAACTTCTTATAAATGAAATAATGGTGAAGTTTAACAATTGATCAATTTGCTGGGGACCCCCTGGATCTCCCTCAAGGACCCCTGGTGGTCCCCGGACCCCACGTTGAGAACCACTGTGCTAATGCATGCTTCTCTGGCTCCGCCCACTGAGGTTTAACTCAACCAATGAGATTATTTCTGCCTCTGAGAAATGTTTCTAGAACTAAAACTCCAATCTGCCATGCATTCCTTATTTCTTTCTGTCTGTCTGCCTGTATAAATGGACAAGAGCAGCCTGGACAGAGGGGACTGTAAAAGAAATCCTGCCAAAACAGATTATAACACTTGGCTGTATTGTGTAAAAGTTAAGAGAGAGTACAGATTAAAGAGACTGCTGATAGAGTATGTAAGGATGGGCAGGAAGTGTGTGATGGAAGGACGAGATTAAAGGAGAGATAATTCAAGGAGGAATGATAACAGGAGAAAGAGAGATGGGGTCAGCTGATGGTCAGGGTAAAAACTGATGGAGAGGCTGCAGTGTGTAACGCTCTGAGTTATGACTCAGATTTATATCTTGCTTGATAAAGCAGTTGGAGCTTTGTTTGATGTCCAAGTTTAGTTTTTTCTCTCTATTACATCAAAGAAATAATAAATCTCTTGGTCTAAATGATGGCTGGTTTCCCCATGGATCCTCCTTGGCCTGCTAGTGCAGAAACGTTGACATTTTGTATTAAAGGTGAAACATGCATCATTTTTAAACAGCAACCATAAACATCATATCACTGTCTAATTAATTGTGATACCTTAGTGTAATTACTGTAAACAACTGAGAGCATGGTGGAGATGATTGGTCGCCTCCAGTAGTATTGTTAGTTCTTCTCAGTGTTTCTAAAAATTAAGACTACATTTCCCATCAGCCCCGTTGCTTCCTGCCCCCCCCCCTCCCCCCTCCTCCCTGAAGAGGATCAACATGTTGGAAGTGATTTCTCCATCTTCCTTTCCCTCCTCCTTCCCATCTGCTGCCAGAAACTCTTTCAGCTTTAGCTCCGTTTGCTCTGGAAGAACAGAACCTCTTCCTGTTTTGTGCCGTAAAGCGATCCAGCAGATTTCCCTCCAGATCCACCAGGTGGAGAAACAATGGAGGATGCAGAGTAGAGGCTGATAGAGGCTGACAGGCTGAACACTGATGCTCTGGTTTGTTTACAGTAATTATACAAACGACTCAAAATGAATGTGGTGATTTATTGATGTTAAAATGCGACACGTAGCACCTTTAAATAAAAGGTGTTTTAAGAGTTCAAGAAACCACTGAAAACATGAGCTTGATGTCCATCTGAACAGTGACTCCCGCCCCGTGTCTCTGTGCCCCAGGTGGTGGACATCATGCGCGTGAACGTGGACAAAGTGCTGGAGCGGGACCAGAAGCTGTCCGAGCTGGACGACCGGGCGGACGCCCTGCAGGCCGGAGCCTCGCAGTTCGAGAGCAGCGCCGCCAAACTCAAGAACAAGTACTGGTGGAAAAACTGCAAGGTGGGCAACAGTGTGTTTGAGCTAGGTTGTGTCTCTCTCTGTGTGTGTGTGTGTGTGTGTGTGTGTGTGTGTGTGTGTGTGTGTGTGGTCTGTTCCCCATCCTGCATCAGTCCTACAGCAGTCTTCATACAGAGGAAGCCATGGTAGGAATCCCCCCATTAGCATCTATCCTGCATTGGCACTGCAGGACTTTCCAAACAGTTCCTCTCTATTCCTGTATGGTTTTGTGTGCATATGGATCATGTGTTTGAGTGTGGATCTGTATCTGATGAACAGTGTTGGGGTTTCGCTTTACTTTGTAACACGTTAGAGTAATCAGATTACTTTTAGTTTTTTATGCTTTATGGAGGGATTATGTTTTCGGGTTGTCCGTCCGTCTCATTCTCATGAACGAGATATCTCAGGAACGCCTTGATGGAATTTCTTTAAATTTGGCACAAACGTCCACTTGGACTCAAGGATGAACTGATTAGAATTTGGTGGTCAAAGGTCAAAGGTCAAGGTCACTGTGACCTCACAAAATATGTTTTTGGAAGAATTCATACGCTAATTATGACAAAATTTCACACAAATGTCTAATAGGATAAAATGATGAAGTGATGACATTTTACATCCAAAAGTTCAAAGGTCAACTTCACTGTGACATCATAATGTTTTGCTTACCACTGTAGCTGAGAAAACGATCTTGGGTCATTCTACAAAAACGGTGGAAGTGCTGTCACTTACTTTGGCAGACACCAAAATCCTTTAAGTTGACCGAATAATCACATTAATTATATATGTTCAATAAATAAAGACTGTCCTTGCAATGATAAAAACGGCGGAGGCATACAACCGTGAGGCGGTTATTTCTAGTTTAATTAAGCAATCAGTTATCCGTTGTTTTTTAAAACATTTCTTTTATTAATATAACATTTTTTATTTCCTTCCATAAAGTTAAAATGAAAGTTTCGCACTACATGATGTAGGTCACAGGTTACAGGTTAGCTGGCCAGAAAATGGACCCACATATAAACTTCAGCAACTGGAAATACTCTATATATACTCTATATATTTCCAATATACTATAAAATATATTTTTGAACTACTCAAAGAAAAGATCACCATAGTATCCTCTAAGTTATCCACTGGGGACAAACACCTGTCGACTGGTTACTCTTTAAAGGTGGTGTAGTTTAGACCAAATCTTTGGTCTAAACTGGCCTTATAAGTATAGTATAGTATAGTTATAATCATGCATAGACAGTTATAATGTTTTATAACATTACTCATAATCTGTTATAAAGCTTTTTCATTTAAGTGGTAATGAAAAAGCTTTGTAACAGATTGTAAGTAATGTGTTTATAATGTTATAAAACATTATAACTGACTATGTATGATTATAACGATACTTATAATGCATTATGATGGCATTATAATGTGTTATAAGTGTGATTATAATGTATTATAGACACGGGCTTCATAGAAAGTGTTACTGAGATGGGTTTAATGTTGTGAGCGCTGCCTGCAGGACGTCCCAAAGTGGAATCATTAACCAGATAACCTTCCCAGCGGCTTTTCAACCGGTTTGGTGTTTTGTGCTGAGTGCTGCACGGTGCGAGCGGGCGTGACAGTCACTCTGTATATCATTAGTGAGCGGGGGGGGGGGGGGGGGGTGGGGGGGGGTTCACCCTGCCTCAGCCGTTTTCACTAAATAACTTCCTTATGCACAGAGAAAAGGAGCTACGCCTCATCGCTCGTCTATTCATCGCTTCCCTGTAACTTTGCCGGAAAGTTAGATTGAATTCATCCGCTGGTAATAATCTGTCACTGCTGATTCAGTTCAGCAGGAGAGTTTAGAAAAAGCTTAAACTCCTGCGTCACTGTGGCTGAAGCGCACACAGGGCCCGAAATAGATTTTATTAAAATATTGCTGTATCCATAGAGTGAGTGTGTATGATAAGTGTAAAAGGCTAGGCTCCTTGATTCAGTCTGCCTCCACCTGACTCTCTCAACAATATAAGGCTGCGATCACATCTACAGTTTGATTTCTTTGGTCTGAACCAGAGCGGAAAAGTTGATTTTGTTGTATATTTTGTATTTGGTTCGTTTAGGTTCACACTGCTCCATTACAAGTGAACCAGGAGCTTATAAACAAAAGTCACATGACTCACAAGCAGCTTGTTTATTGGACAGAGGTTTGGTCACATGTCATCCTGCCAGGTTAGAGAGTCAAAACAAATCTGATTCCAGTTGCTGTAACTTTATCTCAGCATGATGGACTTGTCTGTCTCTTCTTCTGTGGTGTTCATACCAGTTAAGAAACAGCTGAATATGAAGAAACAGCTGAATATGAGCATCAGTCCAGACTTCACTTAGTTCTGCTAGGCTTTCCAAGCCTGAGGAACCCTGTCTGTCTCCTTCGATCCAAAATAATCCCTTGTGTGTTGGTGGTGGTTTCCTGTACTTGGTTCAGATTACTTTCTCATCCTAATGAACCGCACCACAGTTCTCTTGTTAGGCCACATCCACACTAATACATTTTTGTTTTAAAACGAAAACGATCTCCGTCCACATGAGCGTCCATACTAACACTCCTGAAAACGCATATCACATGACGGCGTAAACAGGAAGCAGATTGTCTACTCTGCGGTTGGTTGCTTAGTTGCAGAAAATACTACAGAGGAAGAACAGTTATCCTTATCCATGTTGAATTAACCACTGGTAGTCAAGGCTGATGTTGTTTGTTTTCTTCCGGAAAAGGGTCACGTGATAGGGGCGTGACGAATCAGGGAAGGACACGTCGTGACTGATAAGAGCCAATCAGGAAGCGAACGTGGGCGTCTGTGTCATCGTTTTCAAAAGTCTCCGTTTCAGGGGTCCGGAAACGCCGGAGTAGTGTGGACGCTAGGTGTAAACGTAGCAAAAGTTATGGGTTTTAAAATGAAAATGTATTAGTGTGGATGTGGCCTAACAAGAGAACTGTGGTGCGGTTCATTAGGATGAGAATGTAATCCAGAGGACTGAGACTCTCGGGTTCAAAGGTCATCGTTTTCACCTGGACACATCGGCCAACGTCCCAGAGTTTGAATTTCTGTAAATGAACCTTAAAGCTTAAATTTGTTTGTTAAGTTGTTGCTGATGATAGATGATCTTTCACCAGAATTTAATAACATAAAACCTATAACCTTAAATCTTCCAGTAAAACAATTCGACCTGTTCTAATCTGCTGTCATCTTGTAGAAAAGGATCCCTTCTACCTCCCTCTTCAGCTTCTATTTTTTATGTTTTTATTTTCATAGCACTTCTTCTTCATACAGCTTGTAATGTTGATCTAGGAGTTGAAGCTTATTCTACTGTTAGACTCATTCTTAGTCGCTCTGGATAAAATAACACTCAGTTTGAAACATCTCGACCGCCATCTTTATCCCTCGCTCTCCCTCCTCTCTCCTCCGTCCTTCACCAAGCCCCGCCCACCCACCCTGTCAATCTCTCAGCGCAGATTGGACGGGACTGTCGACAGGCCAATCAGGAGCCGCCGTTTAGAAGTGGTGGAGAGTGGATTGGGGAGGGATGGGAGGGGAGGGGGGGGGGGGGGGGATTACAGTAGAGGAGAGCAAGAAGGAGGGAGGAGAGGAAAGAGAGGAATCTCAATCTGCTGTTTGATCGACAGAGACCAGGAAGTGAAGAGGAGAGAGGGAGAGAGAGAGAGAGAGGGGAGAGAGAGAGAGGAAGGGAGAGAGAGAGAGGAAGGGAGAGAGAGGGGGGGGAGAGAGAGGGGGGGGAGAGAGAGAGGGAGACAGAGAGAGAGAGAGAGAGAGAGAGAGAGAATCCCAATCTGGATTATAGTGACAGTCAGGGATTAAAGACCCAGATGTGATTTGTGATGTAACCTTCGCCTAACCCCTCCCCCTCCCACACACACACACACACACACACACACACACACACACACACTCTAATCGTTCTCGGCACTCTCTCTCTCATTCAGTGACACTCATTCATTTACTTGCATATATACACACACACACATATACCACCAAGCAAGCAATCACTCCTGTCCTGTCTCTCTCTTTCACACACACACACACACCAGCAGTAGCCTCTCTCACACACACTCTCAGTCACTTCCACACACAAATATACACACAACCAATCCAGAAAAATCTTTCTTCTTCTTTCTCATGCTTCTTCCCTCACTCACACACTCTCACACACACACACACACACACACACTATGCCAGCAATTGCTCCAATCTCGCTCTCTCTCTCTCTCTCTAACCCCTTGTTCTAGTTAATCTCTCTCGTCCGGCCCCCCCCCCCCCCCCCCCTTTCATGTCATGATGTGGATTTATTTATGGAGTATTTAGACCACCCCACCCCACCCCCTCACACACACACACACACACACACACACACACACACACACACACAAACACACACCCCACCTGACTGCGATGGCTGCAGCCACATCTGTCTCCTCCATATTGTACAATATGAAAGCTCGCACAACATTAGCCGGTTTTGTTTCCATCCAGTTTTTATTTTTTTGGTTTTTTTTGTAAATTATGACCTGGCAAATTACAAAAAAAGCTGAATGGAAACGGCAAATTTTTATAAGATTTACTCAGTAGTGCAGAAAAATATCCTGAATTCATGCTGCTGATATGAATTTCGATATACAGTATGTGTGCTTTTTCTACACAGTGTGATAAAATACTAATGCTTTGGAGAAACTTGAACATTTTATTTATAGGCCAAGAGAAAGAGAAAACAGTGAAGGTGGTTTATGAATTTGCCTGAAACACTGCCAATATTACTGTAATATCTTGAATACTTTTCAATTGATTATTTGTTTTTTTGTGTGTTTGTTTTTGTGCACCTCTACCCATTTTCTGTGCCCAGGAAATGAACACAAATACAAGTAAACTCCTCATTTCCCCATAGGAATTGTTAATTTATCATCTGATCTATATCATCATATTGTCACTTTGGTGGTTTGACTGGTGGCTCGGTGAACACAAGATGGCTGCCACAGGCTGATGGTGTGACTGATGTGTGTGTGTTTCTTCCAGATGATGATCATGATGGCGGTTATAGGAGTGATTTGTGTCGGCGTCGTCTTCTGTGAGTAAAACAACACCGACATCACACATTCACCACACATCCTGTCACACACACACACACACACACACACTGCTCAGTCTTTACTTTATGTTTAAAAATGAGACACACACACACACACACACACACGACACCATTAAAACTGACTTGAGTGTGAATACCTTAAAAATACATGTATACCCACTCTACTACTACTCTGAACCGGTAATCCCTTAAAATACCCTTACATTTACATAACTTCACCCCTTAATTCATGCAAAATCCCCTTAAAATTAATTAAGGGACTAATTGATGGAAGAGACCTCGTCAAAACCTCCTTAAAGTCCCCTTAATGTTTGACTCCTTACTTTCTAATTTAATGTAAAATTCAGGGAGAAAAACCCTTTAATTTCAAGTGTCGCTGTGAACCAACCCATGAATAAATCCCTTATAAACCCATGATACTAACCTTACTTTTTAAAAACTATGTTATTTTAATGGATAATTAATGTTTATGTAATGAGAAATTAAGGACAGTTCAGGGATAAAATGAAGGGGTTTGGTTTTGTAGTGCCAACAAACATTTTGACAGTGAATAGATGTTGATAAGACGACCTGCACTGACATTGAAAACGTTAAATTTCGTTAAATCAGGACTTAAAATACCTTTCTGATATCAGTTCAGAAGTTTCTAAAACTGTTTAATATGAATTTTTATCATGCCACAATAACATATTATGAAAATGTATGTGTTTTTTTTCCTCAAGTCTTGATAAGTAGATTAATTTGATCTTTAACAAATATATTTCTCTCTCTCTTCTCCTCCTCCCCCAGTGTATTTCTTCTACTGAGCTGGTCTTCAGGGATGGACACAAGTCGCAGGACGGGACTCCGCCTCCACCGAGCCAAATCCAGCCTCTTCCTCTTCCTCTCTTCTTCCCTCCACCCTCCTCTTCCTCTCCTCTCTTCCTCCCTCCCTCCCTCCTCTTCCTCACCGATGCCTTCCACACAGTCCTCCCTGCACCGTCTTTACTGCTCCAGTGCCTCCTCCTCTCCTGCCAGCAGGTTTCCATCAGGCCCCGAGTCCAATTGTAACCTCCATTCATTCTGAGAGTTTGTTTTACCTTGCTGTGAGCGCCAGTCGGGTGGGGTTTACCGCATCAGGACAGATTAGATCGTGTCGGGCAGGTTGTCAGTCACAGAAAAGTTAACTGAACTGACTTTCAAACACTTTCCTGCGATGCTCTTAGCTCTCTGGCTCTTGCTGTATCGTCCTGTGGAACAAACCCCACACATCTGGTTTGAACGAACCAAAAAAAGCAGCAGTCCAAAACACTGTTTGATGCAGGTCTGGATTCCATTCACCCAGGTTTGTCCGACGAAGTGCAACAAGACACATTCGGCTCAAAATTAACTGCATGGAACTAGTGATAGGTTTAGTTTTAGTTTGTACATCTATAAACTGGATGAGGGGGGATGAAAAATCAAGATAAAAATACAAGATTGGGGCAAAAAACACAAAATGAAACAATAATGCTCTAGTTCAGTGATTCTCAACCTTTTTCATATCAAGGACCCCAAATTCAGTCCAGATTAGAGCCACGGACCCCCATTTGATGAGATTTTGTCTCTCAAACCCAAATCTGAGAATAAAACAGTTTCATTCTTCTACATCCTCTAATTGCGTTAACCTCTTGTAAATGAAATAATGCTGAGGATGAACATTTCATCAATTTGCTTGGGACCCCCTGGATCCCCATCAAGGACCCCTGGTGGTCCCCGGACTCCACGTTAACAACCACTGCTCTAGTTTTCCCAGGCAGAGTTAAAGGGGCACTATGACCTTTATCGGCCTCTGCTGGCAACAAATAGGAATTGCAACAACATTGGCAATTCTCTGGCACATATAATTTGTTCTATGCGGCAGTAAAAATCTTACTTATTGCCTCTTTAAGTAAATAGCCATATTCAGCAATGTGAACAGGTCAAGTCAGTAAAGCAAAAGAGGAATCTCCCAATAGAAATGAATGAGATTCGTTTGTAAAAAAAAAAAAAAGGCATTTGAAAAAAAATTCACTTATCAGCATGTGTGACGTTCTTGTTGTTCGACTAAGATTTTGCTGAGTTTGAGGTTTTCAGCCTGTGATGTCACCGGTGCGTGGCTCCAGGGAATAAGAGTCTCGTACCCGGACAGTCACAGGTTTGATCCAAGGTTATTATCGAAATTATTATTATTAACAAAAACGAAGTAACGAAAACTAGGTGTGAAAAAACATTTTCATTAACTGAAATAAAAATAAAAACGAGGCTTTATAAAAAAAAAACCCGATAACTAACTGAAACTATATTGTGTGTTTACAAAACTAACTAAAATAAACTAAAATTATAGAGAAAATGTCTTTAGTTTTCGTCTTTGTCAATTTATTTCATACATAAGCCTAGTATTTTGAATTTTTGAATCTCGCCCCTGACAAATACCCCATATTACAAAAAAAGACTAAAACTAACACTGAAACTAATAAAAACTAAACTAAAACTAAGCATCTTCAAAAAAATAAAAACTAAACTAAAACTAAGCATCTTCAAAAAAAATAAAAACTAAACTAAAACTAAGCATCTTCAAAAAAATAAAAACTAAACTAAAACTAAGCATCTTCAAAAAAATAAAAACTAAACTAAACTAGCAAACCCGCTTTAAAAACTAATTAAAACTAAACTGAAATTGAAAACAAAAAGTCAAAACGTGCAGTAGGAAATGTTGGGGAACGATATAAATTATCTCGGGAAAACAAAGTATTGTTTTAATGACAAATGCCTCAATATCTCAAGAAAATTAACTCCTTACCACAGGAAAACGGTGTAAATATGTCCTCACTGGGCTTCCGTACTAAACGTTATGTTAAACCTGGGTTAATGGACTCCTGCCCTCTCATCCCCCCTCCTCCTGTCAGATTTGTCTCGTACCTGTGTGGTATTTTCAGAACGCTGCCCCCTAGTTGTCAGTATTGGTAAAACGCTGCGGCTGCAATCGCCACTTTCACCAGTCTGTGGGAGACTGAGCAGCAGATTCACTTTAAAGAACTTCTTGGAGAAATATTCGGAGATTATTTTTTGTCCCGTCTGTCAGTCGGTGTGTCGAGCCTCGGTTCCGACGCTGCAGTCGTCCCGTTTTTATTTTTTATTATCGTCTTGTGATCCGAACCTGCTGAGTGTTTTCTGTCCTCTAGCTGTCTTCACGATGTGCGTCCATCTGTGTCTTTGTTATGAACTTGCTTGAATTTGATTCCACTGTATAAAAAAAAAAAAAAAAAAAAAAAAAAAAGGATTTCAGAGGCATTTTTTTTGAGTCCAGGTTAGCTATTATGAGACTGTAAATATGAGCGAGTGAGATTATTTAACCTGCAGAGGGGAAGAGACGAGGTTTGATCAGTTAAATTTGTTTGATGGGAATCAGGAAGACGCCACTTCAGCTCTGCTGGATGTGGAAAGTGAGAAACTTGTTTGATATTTAAAGGTTACAGGCACCGGTAGTTTGATTATGGCCTAGGATTTCAAATAAATTCATGTTTGCAACAGAAATGTAGTGTCTGTGTGTTGATTCACTCAGAAGTGTCATCTGATTTCAAAAAATAATCAAAATATTCCTTGGAAAAGTGTTAAGATTTGAAAATGCTGAAGTCCTATTTTGGAAAAAACATCATTACCTCAGGTTTAGCATTCAATATCTTTAAAATACAGTTTGTAGAAGTGTCATTTTGTCAACCAAGGACATAAAAGTACCGATTTAGCTATAAAAAGTAGCATCATTTGCACTAGCATTTTAGGAAGAGTAGGTTAACAAATCACTTTTGGGGATATTTAATTTTGGAATGAAACTCATCAGCTGATGTCTAAAAGCTGGAAGAGAATAAGAAGCAAATGACGACTTTTGTTCCTCCAGCAGTGTAAGAAACACAGAGTGGAAACATGTTCAGCAAATATTCCCCGTATAAATAAAAGGGGAAAATATACTGAACAAAAATATAAACGCAACACTTTTGTTTTTGCTCCCATTTTTCATGAGTTGAAATAAAAGATCTAAGACTTTTTCTATGCACACAAAAGGCTTATTTCTCTCAAATTTTGTTCACAAATTTGTTTAAATCTGTGTTAGTGAGCACTTCTCCTTTGCCTGCTCACAATAAAAGGCCACTCTAAAATGTGCAGTTTTTTATCACACAATTTGAAAGAAACAAATTTGAGAGAAATAAGCCTTTTGTGTGCATAGAAAAAGTCTTAAATCTTTTATTTCAACTCATGAAAAATGGGAGCAAAACCAAAAGTGTTGCGTTTATATTTTTGTTCAGTATAGAATCTCTTGATTGAATTGAATCGGCCCAAAAGTGGAGACAGACGCTGAACTTTACTCTGAACCAAAATCTATTCAGTCAAATCTACATAACCCAGTCTTAAGACCTGTTTGGCACCGGTGTAATGCTTGGATCTCATTAAATTACTGAATCTCCAACTTCTGCGTTTCATCAAACACATTCACACAGGATCATGAAATTCCGGTTTCACTTTCAATTTCAAACTGGAATTTCACTTTCAATTTCAAAATCTTCTATGGATTCAACTCCTGCCTCCATTTTTCAAGACAGGAGGAAGATAGAAATCGCGCAGATAGGAAAACAAAAATAAATTGCAGCAAAAACAAATTATGGCTGAAATTACAGAGTTTGATTCACTTGTGATTAGTATTATCAGGTCTTCTGTCTTCACCAAAATATTTTATATTTTTTACTTTTTATAAATTATGGACACGGGATAAAAAAATCACTTAAGTTATTTGCTGATTCCCCCCCCACTGACAAAACAAACTTCAATTCTTTATTACATTTTTTTATTTAGGTCCCAAAAAACCATCATAATAACATTATATCAATAATATTAATACAGAAATTGAAAAAAGGAGGAAAAAAAATAAAATAGCTTTTATGTCCACAGCCTCAAACTTGGGGAGGGGGAAGGTTTCAATCCTCTAGAAACTCTGCAAAGTCCGTTTTGGGGGGGGAAGGGGGGGGAAATGGGCGTGGCTTCAAGCTTGGGCGAGTCGTCCGTCATCTGCTGTGCACCAATCAGGAATGTCGAGGTGAGGCAGGGGGCGGGGTTTACGAGGTAAAGGGGGCGGGGCGAGCTGAGGTTCAGGCTACTGTTGTGACATCTGAGGAGGAAAATAAGAGAGAAGGAAAGTTAGGAAACAGATTTTTTGTCTCATTCTGATGATCAAACTGTAGCTTTTTCCTAAGGCTTTCGGCTCAACTATTGATTATTTTGGTAATAGAGTATTGAATAGATATTCTGATGTTTAACCAAGTAATCAGATTAAAAAAACAAAAAACTTTCAAATGCTGGTAACACTTTACAATAAGGGTCACTAAGTTAAGGGTTAGTTAATGCTTATTAAGCATTAACTAACCCTTAATTAACAGTTAACTAATGTGTAATTTACTAATGGTGTTCATGTTAACTAAGCTATTAATTTATACATTTAATAGTTTATAAAGATGACTATTAAATAATGTATAAAGTAATACCTCAGTTAACATGAACACCATTAGTAAATGATTACCAGACACATTAGTTAACTGTTAATTAAGCATTAACTAAGCATCAGTACATTTTTCCTGTCTTGGTGTCACCTGTCCCACTGTAAAATAAACTTTGCAAGATAAAAACAAACTAAGAAACAAGAAAAAAGAAATTAAAAAAAAGGAGTATAGGGACTAAAGCTGCCAAAGTACCGTCACTGAATTTTGTTTCATTTCTTAACAGTTTTGCTCCATTTTTACAACGCCAATGCAATTACGTGTTTGAAGATAAGAAAATAACAGAATGCAAAATACAGAGACTTTAAGAGTTAGAACCGTGCGTGTTTAGTACATCAGTCTGTGAGTCAGGATTAGGGCTGGGTATCGCCACTGATTTCCCAAATCGATTAGATTCCGATTCACAAGGTCCCGATTTGATTTGATTCGATTCAATATCGATTCGGTTTGGGATATTTCAGTTACAATACCAATTTTGCTTGGATATGAAAGAGATTCTCAGAGAACTAATGCTGTAAATTGTACAAGGAACCCTCTAACCTGGTGCATTATTAAAAATAGTAATGTTTACATTTAGAATTGACCCCAAAGCAGTTACATTAATGTACTTTTTATTCAACATGACCAACACACTACAGCAGTCAACACAATATAGTGCAAGTTGTGCAACTCTACAGACTCTACAGTCAGTGAGAGTGAGCAGATAAGAGCTTTCTTTAGTGCAGTGTAGCTTCAAGCTTCAAGCATCCACGGGAAAAGGCATATATTAAAAGATCGATCTCAGGATTTTATTAATCGATATCGGATCATTCAAACGAAGACCGATTTAAATTAGAAAATCGATTTTTTAAACCCAGCCCTAGTCAGGATGCTTGAGGAAAACCCCGCTCCTGGTTTATGCTTTAGCTACACAACTCTTGAAAACCCTGACTGGAGTTGAGGTTTAAATAAACTTTTATTGCAAGGTGGTCCGTTATAATATAATATCCTGCACGCTGTCTTTTTAGTCAAAGAAGAAGAAAGAAGAAATGGAAGCCAGCGCTGTGAAGACGGGTCTCGACACATAAAGTGAAGAAAAATAAATAAAAATAAAGAGTATAACTAAGGGAAAAAACACTCAAACCAAGGATGTTTTGGAGTACTTTGAGTAGAGAATCATTTCAGCCCTAGTGTGTGTGTGTGTGTGTGTGTGTGTGTGTGTGTGCCCACCTGTTGTGTCTGTGTCTCCGGCCCTCGGCTCGCCAGCCGGCTCAGGATGTTCCTCTCTGACATCTGGAGTCGCACGGCAACCGGCGGTATCCGGGCGATGGTTGCCGGGAGGCGGGTGACGTCCGCCTTCATGTCGCTCAGCAGCTCCTCCAGCTGCTTCAGCACTGAGAGAGAGAGAGAGAGAGAGAGAGAGAGAGAAGAGAGAAGAGAGAGAGAGAGAGAGAGAGAGAGAGAGAGAGAGAGAGAGAGAGAGAGAGAGAGAGAGAGAGAGAGAGAGAGAGAGAGAGAGAGAGGAGAGAGAGAGAGAGAGAGAGAGAGAGAGAGAGAGAGAGAGAGAGAGAGAGATAAGACAACTGTAGTCTCTCGCTCATGGCACACTGGTGTTTACTCAGTTGCTACAAAAGGATTCATGTTGTTTATTAACGGTTCAAGGTGCATTTTCTGTTATATTTTATCTTTCAAAGCATTTTCCCCCCTCACCTACTCAATCTTTTCATTCCACTCCAGGTTCGTCATGCACTGCTCCCTTAATTTAACTAAACTAAAACTTTTCATTTTACTTGTAGCAGCAGTAGTAGTTACAATAATTTACTTTGTGTATCAGCTTTTCAAAAAACAAAGCTCTCTACACAGCATAAAAAGACAAAAACCAAGAGATCACGTCAAGTAGTAATAAATGAGTAAATAAAAGTAAAAGTAGTAATAGCAGTAGTTGTAGTAGCAACAGTAGTAAGTAGAAAAAAACCCTATAAAAACATTCTGAATAGAGTTTAACCGATATGGGTTTTTAAAGGTTGATTCTGATGTTTTTAGATTAAAAATCACCAATAGCTGATATTTTGTGGTGATATTCACCTTTAAATTTAACCATTTTGATGTAAAAAGAATTACAAATATTCACCGATACAAAGAATTTTACACAAAGCTTTCAAACAACATTTAGACCAAGAGACACAAAAACACTAGCAGAAGAAACTCTGGGAAACATTTTTGCCTTTATATGAAGAATTAATTTACAAAAAAAGAAGATTTAAAAACCTGGATGACATGATTGGCTGATATCAGATATTTAAAAA
>NW_027284253.1:0-25208 GCF_046629955.1 Centroberyx affinis | reverse complement strand
CTAATGTTCTACTTCACATTATTTAATAGTTTATAAAGATGACTATTAAATAATGTATAAATTAATACCTTAGTTAACATGAACACCATTAGTAAATGATTACCAGACACATTAGTTAACTGTTAATTAAGGGTTAGTTAATGCTTATTAAGCATTAACTAACCCTTAATTAATGTGCCCTTATTGTAAAGTGTTACCACTTTTGTTATATTTACAAACTTGTCATTATTTTTGAAAGAATCTGTGCTTTATGGAATATTTTTTCCATGTGCGTAAGACTTTTGCACAGTGCTGCATCTGCTGAAATTACATATTATGCCGTAACATTTCCGCATTAAAATATCTAAAAACAACTAGATCTATGTTATATATTTTTTTGAGTTATGTACTTACATTGTTTCCAACAATGTTCAAACCCAGAGAAATTTTAGACATTAAAACTTTTCCAGCCGACGACTTTCTTACTGTTTCAAATCACGTCAACATCACTTTTTAGATCTTGGTTTTTAACTATATCTTTTGACCGGATGAAGGATTTCAGTCATCAGACATCTGGATCTAAGTTCTCAGAGAAACAAGCTGAGCAAACAGGAATCCTAACCTAAAAACAAAACGGCAATGGTGGTTGTTTAACAATGAAGACTACAACTCCCATGATCCCACGTTGCTTCACGACATCATCAGACTCCGTCTTTTGTTATTTTGTTGATTGAGATTAAAGGAGGGAAACTCTTCAAATGGATCCAACTGATCAGTCGTTCTCCACTATTCTATTGAGCTGTTCTTCAGAGTTAAAGTGTTTCAGGGTGTGTGTGTGAGTGTGTGTGTGTGTGTGTGTGTGTGTGTGTGTGTGTGTGTGTGTGAGTGTGTGTTGTGACGATGCTTCCAGATGCAGAAGGTTCCTGCTGTCGTTACATAATCCACTTGTGTTCAAAACAACCAAAAAATCCTGACTGTCATGGATCAGTGGCAGTTCACACACACACACACACACACACACACACACACACACACACACACACACACACACTCAGTAACATGCCATCCCTCTGCTGACCTCCACAGTGCTGAGAGACGCCTGTCTGATCTGACAGGACATTCATACAGAGAGAGAGAGAGAGAGAGAGAGAGGGGGGGGGGGGGGGGAGGAGGAGGAAGGAAGGAGAGGAAGAGGAGAAGGTAGAGGGAGGGATGGGTGGAAGAAGGAAGGAAGAAGAGGACAGAGGAAGGAGGAGAAGGAGGAAGGAGGATGAGTAGAACGGTGAGGGGAAGGAGGGAAGGAGAGAGAAAGGAAGCATAGAGAGGAACAAGGATGGATGGAGAGGGGATGAGGGAAAAGGGAAGGAGAGAAGGGGAGAAGGAAGGATGAGAGGAAGGACAGGAGGAAGAGGAGGGAGGGAGGGAACGAGGAGAGGAGGAAGGATGGAAACACTAAAGGATGTGTTGTAATCGTTTGGTTCTGCTGTTGTTTTTGGCCCTGTGTGTGTGTGTGTGTGTGTGTGTGTGTGTGTGTGTGTGTGTGTGTGTGCATTTACAGTGTGTGTGTGTATGTGTACAGAGTGTGTGTGTGTGTGTGTGTGTGTGTGTGTGTGTGTGTGTGTGTGTGTGTGTGTGTATGTGTACAGAGTGTGTGTGTGTGTGTGTGTGTTATCCCGACCTTTGCATCACCTCTTGTAGGAAAGTTGTTCAAACTTGAGTTTTATCTTAAACTGAACAAAGAAAGTCTTCGTCCCCTCCGCTCTGTCATCAGGTCGTCATGACGATGAGTTTGAATGACAGATGGAAACCCCCCCCTTCCCCCACCTCCCACCCCTCCTCTAATTCCCCTCTCTGTTTGCTAAACTTGGTCATGTCACTCCAGTTGACGTGTGTGTTTTTCCACACTGACAGCACAGCATGTCTTTCTGTTCATCATGGATTTATCCTGCATTAGTTTAGTTTTGCACTGAATTATTTGTTGAATGTTACACAGCAAAACTAAATTAACATGTTTTGAAGTGAAACCTTCATGTCTACAGATGCCTGTGTGTTTCTGCTGGTGAAGACAACATGCAGCAGATGGAGAGAGACCGGCTGAGGAGGCTCAGATGTTCATCTGGACCGCAGATCATCTCCCAAATATAAAGACAGACCAGATGAAAACCGAAACACCCACAACATGAGTTTCACTGCGACTTCTTCTGTGGTGTCTGCTGTGTGACATCTGCTGTTTTGAGTCACTGCTCCACGACCAGAAGCCCGGCCGCAGAGTAGAAGAAGAGCTGCGTTCTGAATGTTTCACTCACTCACTCTTCTCTATGGAGTGTGACACATTAAATGGTATAGGCCTACATTTTCTTAACTTTATTTTTTATTATTATTCAGTGGGTTTTATTTTCCATCTTATGTTATGCTCATTCTATGTCTATTTTCATGCGTGTAATTTCTTTGTTGTAAAGCACTTTGAGCTGCATTTCTTGTATGAAAGGTGCTATACAAATAAAGTTTATTATTATTATTATTATTTATTCATGAATGTAATTTTTACTGTTTTAATAGTTGTTTTATCTGGTTTCCAATATGGTTTAAATGGATGCAGTTCTAGTTTACACCACAGGGAGGAGCTGTAGATTCTGTAGGTTCAGGAAGCTGTCACCTCGTTTTCCTGTAGAATACCAAACCACACTGTTAGATGGTGAATCCAAGGTGTCAAACATCACAATCCTTGAGTTTGGTTGAATAAGAAGTTTTTATTTGTAAGTTACGTCGTGTAAGATGAACTTTTTCATTAAGCTAGTTAGGTGAATGGAAGGTAGAGCACCGCGCTAGTTTACAATGGAAGTGGATGGGGCAAGATGGTGGCCTGCATTTTCAGTATTTTCTTTCTAAATTCGGTCCTATGAATGTATTGTACTGTGATTGTTATTTGGTAAAAGGGAATACTGACACACACCACTATACAGTATATCTAGTAGTGAGTTTAGGGGGTAAAATGAAAATGCAAAAGTCCGCTAGCATAGTGCTAAGTAATGTGTTTTGATGGTGTTATGGGGTAGGTGTGGTGAGGACCCAAATGCAGACAGGCAGGCAGAGGGATTAACTAAAGTAGCAGCTTTAATAAAGAACTAAGGCAAAACATACAAAAATCAGGAGTTCCAAAAAACACAAAAGGCACAGGCTGGCAACAGACAAAACAAGGAAGGAAAAACCCAACCTGGCTGGCAAAAAAGCAAGAAGTCCAAAACTAGTGACGAGGCAGGAAAGACAGGAAGACGGGAACAGGAAACAGGACAGGTAGCAAACAGAACAGGTAGGCAAAACAGTACAGACGAACTGACAAGGAGTGGATGATAAACGGGGTAGATACACTGTGGGGATGGGTGATTAGTGATGAGGTACAGGTGTGTGGGAGCAGGAGCTGGGGGGAAAGAGGGAGCCACACCCACACTACAAACTGACAGACAGACCAGGAGGCGGAGACACAAGGGAGGCAGGGAACACAGAGAAACAGAAAGAAACACAAAGGCAGGTCATGGCAGAACCATGACAGATGGTATGTTGGTTAGCTAGTAGACTGATTAGCCTGTTGGTTCTAATGTGGAGGTTAGCTTTTACCAAATCGGTTGCCATACAGTTCACAGAAAATTTAAAGGAAGGAATTGTTCATTCTTTGGTACCTCAAGTCACTTTTGTATGATTATTGTTTTATCCAGTTTTATTCATTATTGATTTTTCTATCAAGATGTCTATTGTAACTCAGGTACAGGCTTAGCATTCAAGGTAATTCCCATGGAAGATATAGTAACGCTGATTGTACTGTGTTAAACTATAGTTTATTGCTGTAAAGAATATTTAAGATGTCGCTATAGTAATGTGGTTATGTACTGTGGTACCAATAAGTGTTTTTGTTACTGAATTATTATTATTATTATTATTTTCATACAAAGGACAAAGTGAAAAGAAGATAATTAATGATTTATTTTGAGTTGACGGGCAGCACTGAAGAACTACACTTAACTCTCTTGTCATTTCCCCTGTTTTCCTGTAAAATACAGGTTAACAACTATCATCTGTTCATGGGATCCCAACCCCTTGGGACCTGTAGCATTTGTCATATACTGATAGTGATATAGTGAAAACAATGTTTTGGACACTATATTAAACATCACTGATTAAAAAAAATGTGCGAGATATTGTTGTGATGCAGGCGGACGCATCGAGCTTCTCATAAACAAACCAAGCATCATGACAGCAGGTTGAAATGGACTCAGGTCGTGTGGTTTTGCTAAGTTTTGAACATTAAATTACAAATAAATTCTAATCATGTGCAGGTGTGGTTTTGTCTCTAATCGCAGCACACGGAGCCCCTAAAGTCCCGAAAGGTGATATTTCTTTATCTTGCGTGCACAAAAAAATATCACCTTTTGGGATTTTAGGGACTCTGTAATAGCAAGCTGTTTTGGTTTGGCAAACAATAAGCTGAGCTAACGTTAGCTAGCTCACAAGCTAGCACAGCTTTCATATTAGCTCCTGTACTGGTAGCTAGCAGTTAGCTAGCTGACCTGCAACGATGATTCCTGTCGCTGCGCTGCTCTTGGTTCAAGTTGCTTTCAGACACAAACGGAGGCAAAGATTAACTGGAATGAGGCATCGAAGACGTTGTCAGCCAGTAAATAGACCAGCTTCTATTAGCTAACATGTTAGCTATCTTAAAGGCCATCTTGACGACGACTCTTCTCCGCTAAGGCATGATCACATTGTATTGTGGTACACAGGAGAAACTGTAGGGACTTTGGTCACTAGTAGAAAATGGTGGACACAGTATATAGTGCACTATGTCTGTAACAGGGAACGTTTGGAACAGAGCTTTGGTCTTCCACCTGAACCCAGAAGCTCCGAACACGAGTCTTAACCAAACAAACACAGTTAAACAGCAGATCACTGTCAGCAGCCAGGTAACAAGCCAGTTTGATTTAGACGGCTGGGAGGCATGCTGTAAGCTGCTGACGTGCCGTGTGTGTGTGTGTGTGTGTGTGTGTGTGTGTGTGTGTGTGTGTTGTCACTTTGCGTTTGAGTGAATCTCTGGCAGGAAGCCAGCGCTGGCGAGCCGCCCAGTTCACACCGTTATGTAAACGCTGCCGTCAGTCAGCGTAGTAAGATAGAAACATACCTGCTGTGCATGCTGGGAAACGCTAACAGGATACATTCAGTTACAGTTTGTGAACAAAGAATAAAGGAAATTGATCCTAAAGTTGCTCTGTGTATTATTTTAAAACAGTTAGTGCTAGTGTTTCTCCACATTAAGACTACATTTCCCATCAGCCCCATTGCTTCTTGCCCCCCTCCCCCTCCCTGAAGCGGATCAACATGTTGGAAGTGATTTCTCCATCTTCCTTTCCCTCCTTCCACCATCTGCTGCCAGAAACTCTTTCAGCTTTAGCTCCGTTTGCTCTGGAAGAACAGAACCTCTTCCTGTTTTGTGCCGTAAAGCGATCCAGCAGAACAGAACCTCTTCCTGTTTTGTGCCGTAAAGCGATCCAGCAGAACAGAACCTCTTCCTGTTTTGTGCCGTAAAGCGATCCAGCAGAACAGAACCTCTTCCTGTTTTGCGCCGTAAAGCGATCCAGTAGATTTCCCTCCAGATCCACCAGGTGAAGGAGAAACAATGGACTGTAATCATACTAATGTCTCTACGTTAATGTGCTCATGATTTATTGATGTTGGCATTATGCATGTAGCCTTACCTTTGATGTTGATTTAAGTTTCTTAATTAATTATTCCCAAAGTTTAGCTGAAGTTTCCCTGTTGGTTAGTTCACAACTTAATTCAATCACCTTTGGAGAAGTGAGATGATGCAACACGTCTGCATGGGTGAACATACACTTAAGAAACTTCAAATGGATGTTCACAATATAAAAATAAAGAGTTTCTTTTCAAAATTAGATTTCTGCCATATTAAAGTTGATCTGCTACTTAAAATTCACTCTTGGATCTTTGTAAATTTGGTTTTCAAAATATGAACATTTTAGATGAGGCAATAAATAATTTTGAATATTTGGCAATGAACATCAGTTAACTTTTTTTTTTTTTTCCAAAATGGATATATTCCACTTTGGGATGAAACTCGTCAACACACCTTCAAATATTTTGTTCACTCTTCAGCTAAAGTAAAACAGGAACCGTCATGAAACAAATCTCACCATGACGGATGAATGATACTGTAAAAAATATCGTCATTTTATTTTAGAAAAATGTGTGTGTGCCGGCTCGCACTTACACATCGCAGTTTAGTTTTCCACACTATCATTTGACATAGAAAACACAATACAAAACACAATGACAACAACAGACAAGAGACATTAAACCTCCTTCAGCCCCGGAACCTGAATACACGTGAAACAAAACAAAAAAAGAAAAAAAAAGAAAGAACTTGCTCATTTGATTTTAACAGTATTGCTGGCTGTGTGAATTTTGGGAAATGAGAAACCTGGTGAGTTGCTGTGAGACTTTTGAAACAGACATATTAGGTTTGAGGGGTCTCTAGTGAAAAACAAATACTCCAACATACAATAAATATATATCTCTAAACATACAACAATAAATATCAGTTGTCAGTCTATTTATTATCTACATTCCAATTTTTCCAATCTATGTTTTTTTTTTCCAAGTAAATGCAACAAACCAGGATCATTCAAGTCGTTTTCTTCAGATTCCTGTGAAAACCTTGAAACTACAAAATGTTAAATTCAGGTGAAAGATTTTTTTTGTCGCTTGGCCCTTTGATTCTCATGCAGCCACGCAGTTTACGTTTTGACATTCCAGTAAATTATTTCCAATAATTTTGCTTGGCTCCAGGTCATGAAACACTTTCTAAATATGGGGGGGGGGGGGGGGAAAGTGTCGGCTCTTAGCAAAATCATCGTGAAAAAAATACAAAAAAACATTACAAAACTGTCAATATGAGCTTCATGCAGGGAGCTGGCAGTGTTGTGGGCAAATGTTTGTCACATACGGAAGCCCATTGAGGACATATATTGAAACATTTTATTTATGCAGTCTTCCCATGATAACAAGTTAATTTAAAACAAGATTTAGAGTTATTTATATCATTATCTCGAGATAACAAAACGGGTTAGGAGAAAATCATCTCATTAGAAAGAGTAATTATCTCGTTATCTCGAAAACAATTTTGGTTATCTGGAGAACGCAAGATCTTTTTCATGTTATCTCTGGAAAACAAAATGTTTTTTCTTGAGACAATGACATATATATCTGGATATCTCAAGAAAACAAAGAAAATGAACTTGTTATCATGGGAAAATGGTGTAAAAATAAAATGTATGAATATTTGTCCTCAGTGGGCTTCCGTAGTCACATGATGTTTCTGCCGGCTGATTGCTAACGTTTGCGCCAATGATGTCGCGGTGATGGGCGGGACATACAGCAGCACAAGCATGATTGGCTGTCTGATGGGTGATGTCACCCACCTGACTGCAGCCAACGTTTCCATGCCAACAAACGATGAAACGAGCAGCGTTGCCAACTCTCAAGGAAAGTAGCTACTGGCTGCTCAGAAAGTCGCTACAAGTTTCCAGATTATGTCATACACTCATTTGCATATCGATATATTTGCTATATTCCCACTCTCTTAGTGGAGGGAGGGGCTAAGCTAAAGGGAATCACTGTGATCATCAGACCTCTTTGGATTAGACAAGCAAGTCGTACGAAGCGGCATCAGCCGAACGACGAGTCGACAAATTAACATTTTCCCCTAAAGTCATCAGGAGGGTTTGAAAAGTCACTAACGCTAAAAGTCGCCAAGTCGGCAACAGTGAAGACGAGGCGGCCGTGCTCAACGCCGTCAACGTTCCTCTGGCCGCAGAAAACCAACAGACTGCCATTAACTGTTTTCTGGAGTTTTTCTGGCGATGTGAACGCTGGGTAACGTTCTCCACGAATCACATGACCTGTAAAAATACTTCAACATACAAGACATGGACAAACCGGACAGACGGGCTTTGCGTGCGCTAGATGTCACTTCACACTCCAGCATGGATAGAGAAATGTAAACATTCATGTGAATCACCAGCATGCAGGCTCGCGTTCGGAGAGCAGCTGGGACTGGAAAGAGAAGACGGTTATTGATGAAGATACCTAGGCTTTTATCGCGGCTTATTGATCCGAGTTGTCATGGAAACGCTAACGTGCCACCCAGGGAACTTCAAGGGCTCGGACGTTCAGGTTTCTACGCATAATATCCCAAAAAGCTAACGGAGCAGTGAAGGCACTGATGGGGAGGAGCAGTGCGTATCACAGCCGCCGGGGGAAAAACACATTCCGCAAAAAATACCCGATTAAAAAGAATGACAATTGTTAATATAGCAGATCTTGCTTCAGTATGTGTTGTCAGTAGCATATGTTCAAAATTAACATGTGCAGCTCTTAGACCGAAAAATGTGTTGACAATGACATCATGACGCCTGTGAAATCTTTCTTGAAATAGATTTTGAACTGGTTTCAAGGTATGGAGCCATAAACGTGACTTTAGTATTGGGCAAATTGGCAAAGAAATTCGCATTGAAAACAAAAATTGAACTGGAAAACAAAATACATTGAAAATAGTATTAATCGGCATCACGCTCCTTCATACCTCACCTCAGTGCCAAAAAAGTGACAGCTAAAAAGTTTGGGAAAAAAAGAAAAAAAAAAACGAAAAAGATTGAGTGCATGGTCAAAAACTGGGCAATGTGTTGCTTTCAGTTTTTCGTTTTTTATGCCAGTGTTTTATTTTTCAATACAATTTTTTTCAATGCCAGGAATGTTTTTTCAACACCAATAAATACTATTTTCAATGAAAGTATTTCAATGCCAAAGGTTTTGTTTTGTTTTTTTATCAGTTCAACTTTTGTTTTCAATGCCAATATCCTGTTTTTCAATGCCATTTTTTTTTTTTTTGCAATGCCAAATACAATGCTAACTTTTTTTTAGGGATTGCTAAATACTAAAGTCACTTTTCTGGCTCCATATCAAGGCCCCAGCGGGTCATGATATTCACTCATGTAAATTTTTAATTTATCTAAAACAAGAAATACACCATCAAAATGGCAGCAGCGTGTTTTTCCGTGGCAGCAGTGATACGCAGGTCGGGACGCAGAGAGAAACCTTTGAATTCAAGCTAAGAACGAAAGCAATAATATCCATTTTCCTGGAAATGTAAGACAGAGGTACTCAGCAGTGAAATGGTTGAGACTTAAAAAGCATTGAACAGTGACTAAAGAGTTAGACAAAAAAAGTCAGATGATAAAAACAAAGGAGAGTAGTATTTACATATTCAGGGAAAAAAAAGTAAAGGTAAGATGAATCGACGAACTCGCAAGGGTCGCAGTTCAGTTCAGAGTCCCTGAAACAGGAGACCCATCCAAAAACAGGTGACCCATCCAAAAACAGGTGACCCATCCAAAAACAGGTGACCCATCCAAAAACAGGTGACCCATCCAAAAAAGAGAAAATAAAATCCCAAATTGCCATTTTTCTTCAGCTTCACCTCTGGTCGTCCTGTAAGTCGATCAGAAGCGCCGAGGCGACGGAAGACACTCTCTTGTTTCTCAAGACAAAGGCAGGTTTCTGAAATAAAATGATAAAATACAACATATTACCAGAGTTTACAAAGGCATAAAAATGAACAATGAAGAGTAAAAACTATAGTGGATATACACTGCTCATCAAAAGTTTGGGGACACCAAAGAACTTGAACGGATAGATCGGTCATTCCCGTTCAAATCAACGTTCCTGGACGGTCTGAGCGGCGGCCATCTTGCTGTGACCCGTTGGACTAGCTTCTGTATAAAGAGACTCGCAGCAAGTCACTGAGCTGAGAGGTTTTACAGCAAGAACCAAAGGAGCTTCTCTGTCTCCTTGCTGCCATGCTAATGCTAACATGCTAATGTTGACTAGAAGAGCTAGAGAGAGAAGTCCAGTCTGTGATGAAGCTACGTTAGCCTCGTCGCTAACGTTAGCTTCCAGTTGAGTTCTGACAGTTTGCTGACAGACTTTACAGCCTTAATGTCCAGACTGTGTTGTCACCATAGCAACTAACACTTAAAATTCCATAATCAGCATTTTATGCTGTACCAAAATGTAGCCGAATTACCACGACAAACAGTGGAAGGACCGTTCTATCCATTCAAGTTCCTTCTTTTGAAAATGTTTAAATAAATCAATAAAATGTTTAATAAATTAACATGTTTTCTTCTGCATGCGATAACCCCATTAAAGACTAACTAGGTTTAGTTTGAGGGGAAAAAAAATCATATATGCAAATATTTGTAAGGATAAAACAATTAAACTATATATTCATCAAAAAACACTTTCTTCATGCCAACAGTCAGAGACGCTCTGCCATGAAAAACCTTCTCTTCACACTAAAGAGACACTGTGATGAACTTGAAGCTGATCCAAAGTATTGGGAAATGGATATTTTATGTTAACAAAAGCATTTTTTCCCCTTACTTCTTCATTGAAAAATAACAGAGAAAATCAAATAGTACTTTGAAAATGTCACAAAAACCTTTGACGGGTGGTGTAAAAATTAGGAAAAGTGTCATGGCAGACAAACCTCGAGGCCGAAGCTCGCGGCTCGATCCCGAAAGCTCACTATGTCGTAGAGCTTCTTCTCCGCTCCAGGAATCTGGTTCCA
Source organism: Centroberyx affinis (assembly GCF_046629955.1). Lineage (NCBI taxonomy): Eukaryota > Metazoa > Chordata > Actinopteri > Beryciformes > Berycidae > Centroberyx > Centroberyx affinis. Next base: position 14,533 of record NW_027284253.1, on the reverse strand, counting down.
CAAAACCAGAGAAAATTTGATTAGTAGACGGTTTTGGCCAGCGAGTGATGTGGCAAAAATTGGCGATGGCTAAAAACCACAGCTGTCTGAGAATACAAACACATAAACAAGCCGTCTCAGCCACAGGCATCAACAAATGAGCTAAGTGGAATCTTACTGTTTGGATATATTGGACATATTTGGTTCTTGGAGTAAAAAAAGAAAAGGGTATTTCTTTGATGCTGATGGAGAGTCTCCAAACCCATTTCCTCCTTTTAAATGTTTCCCACTGTTGTTTCTGCTGTTCTGTTTTTCCCCTCCAGACCCAGATCCAGATTATGATGAATCTTTATTCTGCAGACGCTGCACGCTACTTACAGCTGCAAGATTTCTATGTAAAAAAAAAAAAAAAAAGTCTAAAGCCTTCTCCGGAGGTCAGGAATTTGATTTAGTTCAAATTAGTTCTAATCAGAGGTGTGGTCAAGTCAACTTTGCTCAAGTCAGTCTCGCGTCTTGAGGCACAAGTGTCAAGTCAAGTCCCAAGTCTAAATGCAGATTACCAAGTGAAGTCCATGTCATTAATGTCAAGTCTCAAGTCTAAATGTAGAACAGCAAGTCAAGTCAGAACAAATCAAGAGTCCAGTATCAATTTAATATCTTAAAGAAAACTAAATATCTAGGACTTTTCAATGCAATATGGTTTTAATAGGATAAAAACTCGGTAAGAGCATCATGAGTTTGATTTCTATAATCAGTTTCAACTTCAATAAATTCAATCATTCCATACAAATTCAGAAAACAGAATTTAAATTCAGTCGTCTGCTGGAACAAATCTCATCACTTTCAATCTAAGTCATTTACACAAACACAAGATCTCAAGTCAAGACTTTAGAAACCTTTTCAAGTCATCAGAGTACAAGTCAGAGTCAAGTCCCAAGTCACCAGACCCCAAGTCAGAGTCAAGTCCCAAGTCACCAGAACCCAAGTCAAGTCGAGTCTCAAGTCACCAGACCCCAAGTCAGAGTCAAGTCCCAAGTCACCAGAGTACAAGTCAGAGTCAAGTCCCAAGTCACCAGAACCCAAGTCAGAATCAAGTCACCAGAACCCAAGTCAGAGTCAAGTCCCAAGTCACCAGAACCCAAGTCAGAATCAAGTCACCAGAACCCAAGTCAGAGTCAAGTCCCAAGTCACCAGAACCCAAGTCAGAGTCGAGTCCCAAGTCACCAGAACCCAAGTCAAGTCAAGTCTCAAGTCACCAGAACCCAAGTCAGCGTCAAGTCCCAAGTCACCAGAACCCAAGTCAGAGTCGAGTCCCAAGTCACCAGAACCCAAGTCAGAGTCAAGTCCCAAGTCACCAGAACCCAAGTCAAGTCAAGTCCCAATTCACCAGAACCCAAGTCAGAGTCGAGTCCCAAGTCACCAGAACCCAAGTCAGAGTCGAGTCCCAAGTCACCAGAACCCAAGTCAGAGTCAAGTCCCAAGTCACCAGAACCCAAGTCAAGTCAAGTCTTCTCTTCATGCATCAAGTCAAGTCTCAAGCAATTCAAACTGACTCGAGTCCCTTCAAAAGGGAAAAAATGAAATACTTTTGCACTCCTTCACAATAGTTTTGCATAAAGACTCGTCCTCCAGTAAACAACGCGGCCAATCTTTGATGCAGCCATAGAGCAACTGACAGAATTTTCTCTCCAAACCCAAATCTGTGGTGAAGCCCCTAAAGTAGGGCACTGAACTGGCCGTCTGCTATTGGCTGATCTTTGGCGCCAGGTGATGATGTCACCTTCTAGAATTTATTTTCTACCCCACTACAGGCTTTGTTCATCTGATCTCTTGTTCCATGTCCTGACAGTAAAACAGAGCTGAATTTAGATTTGGTTTGAGAAAGTTCTAAAAAAAAAAAGCAAATTTTCCATCTACAAGTTGAACACTTGAACACGTCTGTAATTTTTTGTTAGTTTCTGTCTTCCAGTTTCCATTAAAAAAACAGCTTGCAGCTAGCCGTTCCCTTTGGATTAAATGAGACAGGCTAACGAGTATCCAGTCTGTAAAAGTATTAGCATAATTTATCATGAACTACCTGCTGTCCCGCTATAATGGAGCATCATTTGTTTCATAGTTTGGATTTGAGTGGGTGTCGTTTTGGAACGAAACTCTCAAAATGTAGAAACCTTTTGCTCCAGTATGACAAAAAAATAAATAGCCAACTCAAATCCAAAACATGTCAAGAATTAAATATATGAGGTGATTAGATAACATGGATTGAAGAACAGCACGATGTTAGCAGAGTTTTCTCATGCCTCCCTTGTGTGACTGAAATACCAAAACGCAGAAGCTTTTTCCCCCCCAGTGTGACAACTGTCTGACAGCGAAAAATCACCCGCTAGAACTCAATAAATCACAGGTGTGGGTTTGAGTCTGGACCGTCAGCCGCGCTCCTGAACTCCAGACTGTCCTCGTCTTTCAGAGACTCGCCATCTGCTCAGGAAGTTAGCCGTTTGTCCGACGGGTTGGACTTCCTGTTTCTGTCTGGAACTCGATACCTGCAGCAGGAAGACGACGCCTCCACGCTAAAGGGCAGCAGGCTGAGGACAGAAACACTACACTACCTCCATGTCCTGTTATTTTTATCATAGAAGAAGAAGAAGAAATCGGACCCAAAACTGCTGTTGGGTCATTTTGATTCCACTCAATTCGTGAGGTAGATTTTCTTTAAACTGGAATATCGTTTGTCAGGTTCCACATTTTTGTTTGCATTTTTTTATGGTTTTCTGTGATGAAATGTATTTTTATTTTATTAGGATCCCCATTAGCTGCCAATTTAATGACAGTCAGTGTTCCCGGGATCCTCACAAGGAAGCGATACAACACAAATAATCAATGATAAGATAAGACAACGCTTAAAGGGTCTATGTGTGATTTCTGGTCCAGTGCTGGCCTCTGTCGCTCAGCGTTGTCATGACAACAACACTCTGCCCTCCGCAGAGCGAGACCATCATCAGCATGGTGGGCAGGTTGGACCAACCAACCAATCAACCTTCTGTCATGTTTTTACGAAATTAGCTCATCTTTTTTATTGGATGGAGTCTTGCTGTGATCAGGATGTTTGGAGGATTATATACAGTACATGCCGAATTTACCAGAACACCCTACAGATTAGTAATAAAGTCTCAAATTACATTTTCCGATGTGTGTTTTTTGCCGATAAGCAAGGAAAAAACACATCACCAGATTTCTGAAGGGACCTTGGTGTGGCAGGAGCCTCCAGCCTCGGCCCGTTCCTGTGTTTCTGAATGCAGAAATCTGTTCACTTTGTTTCACTCTCTACCATCCAGGAACCTGCTGATATTTACTGGTCACATTATGCTTCAGTAAAGCAGAAATATCACACATTTAACCTTTAAGGCGTTTTCATGTAATCACAAACACAAACTGAAGGGAAAAGCAGTAAAACAGCGATCTGACATTTTAAATAGTTGGGAGTTGTGTGTCCAAAAAAAAGAAAAGAATCACATCCCTGTTGAGTTTTCTTCTAAAATGAGATATCCACCTTTAAAAAAAGAAAAAAGACACCCACTCTCCCATATTGACTGGCTGGCTGTTTTTCAAATATGATGAAAACATGATGAATTTCAGACAGCAACATTTTTCCAAATTGGATATGTAGCGTTCTGGAATGAAACCCTTTAAAATGCATAAACGACAAATCAAACGAGCGTCTGTCTTGGTGACGGATGAAAACATGCGAATCCCCAATCCTCAACAAGAGGAACTGGACAAAACCCAAAACTGGAAGATGAGAAAAGAGCCTGTGCTTTGAATTCTGCTTATTCTTAGACCGAGTGGGATCTGAGTCCAGAGTTCAGACTCTACATATTCGACCGTCTCCGGGGGGAAAAGCATGGAAACAGTCATCTGCTGTTACAGAATGATGGGAGTTGAAGATTGAAAAAATATGAAAATTAAATCTAATTCAGCCACCCACTGAGTGTCTCCACCAGCCAGCTGTTCACCATGACAGCTGCGTGGCAGACAGGGGCGTCCCGGTCCAGGATGTGAGGCCCGGGCGCCCCGCCGCCCCGCAGGAGAATCTCTCATCTCCGTGGGAGGTTTAACGAGACTCTCTGATTGGTCAGGGTGAGACCCAATCAAGGCTGTGAAAGTGTTCATCTGGCAGATCCTCGTTTTTTCAAAGTTTTGTCTCCATCTTTGTTGCTAAGCGCTCATTGCTGTGGTGTTTCTGCACTGCATGTATATTCATATTTTTACAATTTTTTTTACACCCTTTTCCCGTGATAACGACTACATTTTTTTTGTTTTCTCAAGATATCGAGTTACTTATGTCATTAACACATTTTGTTTTCCAGAGATAACGGGATATCTCGAGATCATGATGACATCATGTGATCATGATGACATCATGTGGAGCCTGTGGCAGGCCTTGACTAGAGACATGTGACTCTGTGACTATATTCGCCTCCCGTGACATCGCTCCACAGAGTGATCACGTTTCCTGAAATCATTTTTGAAGTAAATTATCTCATTATCTCGAGAAAAACAATTTTGTTATCTGGAGATAATGAGAAAATCTGTTGCAAGATCTTGGAATAGCCAAGATATTGACATAAATATGTGAATAAATTAAGAAAATTAACTCGTTATCACGGGAAAAAAGTGTAAATAAAATGTATGAATATATGTCCTCAATGGGCTTCTGTAGTTTTAGCTTTTTCACAAAGTCTCAGTTTTATTTTTATTTCAGTTTATGACAAATGTTTTTAACATCTTGTTTTCATCTGTTCTAGTTCTAGTTTACGATAATAACCTTTGTAGGAACCTGCGTAACTTATTATTAAATGGTTCACATTTTGCACCTCGTCAAAGCAACACTTCCAGTTTATTTAGAGATGGAAGGAGGAAAATTGAAAAACTCACTCTTGAGTCTGTCGCACAAAGTCTGCAAAGTGTTCGTCCTTAGAGTACAACTCAATTATCCTCAAACGCTCCTGGAGTTCCTGTGTGGAGAGAGAGAGAGAGAGAGAGGGAGAGAGAGAGAGAGAGAGAGAGAGAGAGATAATAAATGAAGAGAGGGAGATAGGGAAAGAAATGAAGAGAGAGAGAGGCAATACATGAAGAGAGAGGGAATGAAGAGAGAGAGAGGGAAAGAAATGAAGAGAAAGAGGTAATAAATGAAGAGGGAAAGAAATGAAGAGAGAATAAATGAAGAGAGAGAGGGAAAGAAATGGAGAGAGAGAAAGAAATGGAGAGAGAGAATAAATGAAGAGAGAGAGAGGGAAAGAAATGAAGAGAGAGAGAGAAGCAATAAATGAAGAGAGAGAGAAAATAAATGGAGAGGGAAAGAAATGACGAGAGAGGTAATAAATGAGAGAATAAATGAAGAGAGAGAGAGGGATAATAAATGAAGCAAGAGGGAAAGAAATGAAGAGAGAGAGAGAATGAATGAAGAGAGGGAAAGAAATGAAGAGAGAGAGAGGGAAAGAAATGAAGAGAGAGGGAATAGGGATACAGAGTGTTAGGCAGTAATGGGATTACTTTTCTCAGTAACAGCAGTGTAACAGATTACAATTTCAAATTCAGTAATTCCATCACAGTTTCTAATCCCAGTAACGCTCCGCTCCTGCGTTACTGAAACCTGAACCTCCTTCAACCTTTTCTTTTCTCTCTTTGTTTTTTTGTTTTTTTTTAACATTTTTTTCAAACCCCTGTGTGTGTGTTTTCCTCATCTGTCTCTTCAGGACCTGCAGCAGCTTTACTGTTTGCTAAAAAAAAAAAAAAAATCTAAACAGAAGCTGGAGGCTGAGGAGAGACGCAGACTCTCAGCAGCTGGAAGTTTTCCCGTCTCTTTGAATCGATCTCAGTCGGGATCAGAGAACGTTCCGGTCCGTCCTGAACTCTTTCCACAGAGAAAACACAACGTCCGGTTTATCAAAGCACCTGATACAGAAACACAGTGAGGAGAAACAAGGAGCCGCCGCTGAGGAACGCAACTAATTACTGCTGCTGCTGAGGAATTAGTGAAGTAATGGGATTACTTCTTAAATGAGTAATAAGAGAGTACACAGGAGGTGAGTCAAACGGAGAGATAGTGGAAGACGAGTTTACGTAACAGTTCAGATCTGAGTCGTAAGCCTCGTCTTGATTGACAGCTGAAAGTGAGGATGTACTGCAGGTAAAAATACTCAAGACCTCCTGCTGGGACTCAAACCCACAACAGAGTCAACGCTGCTGCCAACTGTGTCCAAAGGGCAACTGGAGTCTCGTCTCATCTCATCTCATCTCATCTCATCTCATCTCATCTCATCTCATCTTCTCTTCTCTTCTCTTCTCTTCTCTTCTCTTATCCTGGTCAAACAGCTTCTCTACATTCTGCTCATGGTTTGGAAAAAAAGGAAGCTGAGGAACTCTTCTTTGGTGTGCAAAAGTTTAAAAAGGCTTCAGTTTTTCTGTTAGGCACAGAAAATAAAGGCTTTTTAAGATTTTTTTTTTTTCGGTATTTCTTCCCATGGCGCGCAATACGGCTGGGGGCAGAAAGTGGCAGATTCAGGTCACAGATTCCTCTTTTGCACCAACATGGAACAGGTTCTGTTCTGGTTCACGCACCTAATTTTGAACCGTTCTGAGCATTTCGACCAAAAGTAAATTGGTTCGGAACCCGAAAAGTTGGTTCCCAGCTGGAACCAAAAAACAGCAGGTTTTCAAGTGCGAACCATGATGACATCAGTGGGCGTGTCATATTCTACAGGTAGAAGAACAGAACAAAAGCTCGCAGGTAATCAATGCGATCCGCCATCTTGCTACTACTGTTTCCTTCCGGTGTGCGTTGTGCCACGCCCTCCTGATGACACATCCTTGATTACAATGGTTCTGCTCAAAACTGGTGGAAAGGCGGGCCAGTTCACTAGATAGCACCAAGGTTCCAAGAATCCTGAACGGAACCGGTTCAAGAACCAGAGCTAATTTGGTGGAAAACGGGTGTCAGTCACTCGGGGACAGTTTGCACAGAGCCTGCGTTTCATCCGATGGCCTCTAGAGGGCGTCTTTGACTGTGAGATGCAGTGTTTCCCATACAGAGGCACAAAATCAAGTTGGTCTGTATAGAAATGGATCTAAATCGATCTCTGATCACGTCATGTCTGTAATGTGGAGACGTACAGACAGCAGACCAGCAGACTGAACTCAATCCACAGAGTCTCCCGGCGTGAAAACAAAAGTGAAACTTAACATTCCACACTTTGCTCCAAACTCTCCTGTAGTAACTCGTCTTCTGCTGCCCTACGAACTTTAACGGTAGCTAACGTTATTATTTAAGAAACGTTAGTGGAATTAGGTACTGTAGTCCATCGGAGCGATCGTACCTCTTTCGTCAGCGCGGTGTTTTGGTAGATTTGTCGGACCTTGTCGCTGCTGAACTCTCTGGAAGCGTCGGTGCCGGCGGCGGCGCCGTAGCGAGGCGGGTCGTCGTCACGGCGACGGTAGTGCTGGGCGGAGACCGGGTCGCTCTCGAACATGGGGTTGAACTTGGTGGCGCGCTCCAGAGACGGCATGCTCTCCCCCCGCCTGCAGGACAGGGACAGGGACAACATGTCAGAACTTACGGGAAGAGGATTAAATGTATTTAAATTCTTTGGCTAATCTCAGAATTCTGACTTTAATTTCTGAATTCTGAATTTCATAAAGTTGAATAAAAAATAATAAGTAAACAAGAAAATATAGAATTTAGAAGATGGATTTATACATTATTTAATAGTTTATAAAGATGACTATTAAATAATGTATACATTAATACCTTAGTTAACATGAACACCATTAGTAAATGATTACCAGACACATTAGTTAACTGTTAGTTTAGGGTTAGTTAATGCTTATTAAGCATTAACTAACCCTTAACTTAGTGACCCTTATTGTAAAGTGTTACTGAATTTACTGTAGCAGATTTGAACTAACCATCCATCCATCTTCTAGATTATATATTTTCTTGTGTTTACTCATTATTTTTTATTCAACTTTATGAAATTCAGAATTCAGAAATTAAAGTCAGAATTCTGAGATTAGCCAAAGAATTTATATACATTTAATCCTCTTCTGTTCATGCTAAATAGCAACAGAAATGCATTTGTCAAAAACATAATGATGTAGAGTCAAGAATAAACTGAATCAGTGTTTTTATATAGCAATCAGATTAAGAGACATTTATCTAGATGAAAATGCTGATGATGACTTATGACTTATATAACACCAAACCAGCTGCTTGCTTTTTCCCTTAAGAGTCCGCAAAGAAACTATTTTACAAAATAGATATAGAAGATTTTATGAGATCATGGATCAGCTACAACAAGTTCCCTGTGGAGCTGCTAGCACTGACATGAACCCAGTGTGTGTGTGTGTGTGTGTGTGTGTGTGTGTGTGTGTGTGTGTGTGTGTGTGTGTGTGTGTCCCAGCTGCCTTGTTGATCCTCCATCTCCGGACCTCCAAACAAACTCAGCACTGTTTGACGTACGTTTTCAGTAAACATCCAATAAACGTCCTGATTGGTTTATCAAAAACAAAATGGCTGCCAAGCGCTGTCAGGGGATTGGCTGGCTTCTTCCTGACACATATTCCTTATTTCTATAGTGGGGAAAAATTAATTCTTATGTTTTTATTGACTTGTGTGCTTTTGTCTCGCTTTTGTCCCCTGTCAGTACAACACCAGTTAATATCTTCTGATTTGCATATTTTCTGTTCATCCCAATTACACACATTTGTTTTATTAAATGTGCTGTATAAAAAAGATAGAATAAACTCAGCTGACTACATAGACATAGATGGATCTAACTTAAAATCTTGTTTACATACAAAAAACAGATACAAAATTCTGCTAATGACCTGAGATAATTCCACACGTTTCCAGCACAGTTTCACTTATTCCAAGAATTTTCTTTTAACAAGTGACAGTATTTTCAAAGAAGGCAGATGATGTTACTGTGTTCAGGAAAATACTTGAAACAAGTTGATTTGCAGAGGAAACAAGTGGAACTAGAAAATGTGCTCAGTAGAGCACAACACCCTGCAAGGAAGTTCTACAGCTTTTGGTGATAAGCCACGCCCACCACGCCCCCTGCTGGCCAATCCACACGGAAAGTGAATCCGTTCTTCCTTGGCCCATTACTAACTTTCACACCAAGTTTTGTGCAAATCAGTTTGTCAGTGGCTGGTGGAGAAATGAATATGCTGAGACTGACAGACAGAGAGACAGAGAGACAGACAGGCAGACAGACAGACAGACAGACAGACTGACAGAGAGACAGACAGGCAGACAGACAGACTGACAGACTGACAGACAGACAGACTGACAGACAGAGAGACAGACAGACAGACAGACAGAGAGACAGACAGAGAGATAGACAGACAGACAGAGAGACAGGCAGACAGACAGACAGAGAGACAGACAGACAGACAGAGAGACAGACAGACAGAGAGACAGACAGGCAGACAGACAGAGAGACAGACAGACAGACAGACAGGCAGACAGAGAGACAGACAAACAGACAGAGAGACAGACAGACAGACAGGCAGACAGAGAGACAGACAAACAGACAGAGAGATAGACAGACAGAGAGACAGACAGACAGACAGAGAGACAGACAGACAGACAGACAGACAGAGAGACAGACAGACAGAGAGATAGACAGACAGACAGAGAGACAGACAGACAGACAGACAGACAGACAGACAGACAGACAGAGAGACAGACAGACAGACAGACAGACAGACAGACAGACAGACAGACAGACAGACAGGTAAACAGACAGACAGGCAGACAGTCGGTCTCACCTCAGTGGGTCCTCACTGTCCTCTTCATCATATTGCTCTCGGAGCGATCTGGCGAGGAAGAAGATGATGGCGGCGGCCACCATGAGGAAGCCGGCCACCGAGGCCACGGCGATGCCGACCAGCAGCTGCTCCGACACAAACTCCTCACACCGCTCCCCCCGGTACCACCAGTTCTCCCCCACCCGGCACCTGGAACACACACACACACACACAGGCTGCAGGGTCAACACACACACACACACACACACACACACACACACACTGCAGACACACACAGCCGGAAACTACACACAGTCTTGATCCTCTACTGAGAAAACTGACTTTTGTTTTGTTTTTATCACATTTTTATGTTTTTAATTCTGTGCAGTGTCTCCGTTACCATGAAAGACACTTAAGGCATAACATTTATTATCATCATTATTATTATTATTATTATGACCATTATCATTATTATTATTATTATTATTATTAATGCAGATCAAAGCACTAGTATCAAGATAAGTGGCTGGATTCAAGAAAGTTGGTTTGCACTGGATACAAGTGAAATTATCTGACTGCATCGGCAGATTTCTTCACTTATGTTAAGAAAATTAAGACTTTAAAACTCGATATCTAAATGACTAAATGACTTAAAAAGACACTGCAGAACCTGACAGACTGGTTCAGTTTTCTTCTCTTGTCTCCAGACTCATCAAGCTCATTTCAGAATTTTTTTAGTGAAATCATCGTAATAATTTTACCAAATTTCAACAAATGAGACTTTGTTTTTCCAGCAGAATGTAAGTAACTTGTTTCAGGACATTTTCTTGGTAAAAGTGAAAATTGTCTTGGAGAAAGTTTCTTGTTTCCAGATTCTCTTCATTGTTTTATGATGATTTCTTGACAGAAGAAGTCATATTGGCATGAATCAAGTGAAATTTACTGAAAGCAGCAGATTATCTGCTCAGTGCAGAGAGAGAATTTGACTGAAAATATCCTGAAAGAAGCTGATAGGTCTGGAGACAAGAGAACATCACTGGACAGATCGGTATTTTTTGCAGTGTGTCTTTTTCATTCACTTTAAAAAACAGATATATTGCACATATTTTTTATTATATTTTTATTGTATTTTTTTTCATATTCTGTATTATTTATGTTGATATTTATGAATTTTTGAGTTGCAGTACTTCCTCTTAACCTATCCCTATTATTTTCCTATTATTTTTCTCCATGTTTATGTTTAATGTATGCACCTTCATACCAAGGCAAATTCCTTGTATGGTGAAAACTTACTGATTCTGATTCTGATTCTGATGTATACACACACACATACATTTCCACACCTGCTTTACACACACACACACACACACACACACACAGTCCACCTACCTGCATATTGCCCCTTTTTCAGGAATGATGTCACATTTGCCGTCGTTGAGGCAGAAGTCCTCCTTCACCTGGCAGAGGCTCTGACACGGCAGGCCGTCCACGCTCAGGTAGCCGGCGCTGCACACACACTCCGCCTCCCCCGACCAGCGGTTCACCATGCACCGCGAGAACTCGTTACAGGCCTGGAACTTACACGGGTCGGCCCGGTCTCCTGCGGGGGGGGGGGGAAACCGGAACCAGAAACACTTTCACACGACACGCGGAGAGAGGAGCTTTGTCTCGGTGGAGCTGGTGCAGAGAGAGCGGGGTCTGGGGACCACCAGGGGTCCTTGAGGGGGTAAAGAGGGTCGAGGGAACAGTTTAAAGCAGTGATTCTCAACCTTTTTCATATCAAGGACCCCTAATTTAGTCCACGTTTGGGCCTCGGACCCCCTTTTGATGAGATTTTGTCTCTCGGACCCAAATATGCAAATATTTTTATTGTTAGATATGATTTTGTCCAGAATTCCATGACTGTCTGTATTGTAAATAGAGAGATAACAGAGAAACTATGATCAAAATAGTCATTCTTCTACATTTTCTAATTGTGTTAACTTCTTGTAAATGAAATAATGGCGAAGTTTAACAATTCATCAACCCCTGGAACTCCCTCAAGGACCCCTGGTGGTCCCCGGACCCCACGTTGAGAAACACTGGTTTAAAGCTGCAATATGCAACTTTTTTTAACATTAAAATACGGATAAATCAACAGGATCTATTCTCCCAAAACCAAAGTCTAAACCAAACCACAGCCACTGTAGGCCCAGTGTGGGTACAACATGCTGCTTGTGCAATGGAAAGACACTGTGACACTGACACTGTGAACTACATGTGGCCCCTGGTGACTCAGTATTGTAGATTAGGGTTATCAGGTCTTGTCAGCAGCACCTTTGATTGGCTCAGACAGATTAAAGAGATGCAGCTCAGCACAGACACAGGACACACTGAAAAATAATACAAGCTCTCACACTGCATCCATGTCTCAGCTGGTGAAAACTGCAACTTGATCCGGTTCATTTCATCTGGCTGTTACAGACTCTCATGCTGCACCCGACAGTATTGCATCATTAACACCATCCTGTACGAGGCTGCGTTCACACACAGCGTGTTTATCTGAACTCTGCAGTGTTTTCTGCTTCAGTTCAGTCGGTTTGTCCGGGTGAGAACGATGACCTTTGAACTCCGGTGGCGCCAGATAACGGCACCGAGAGTCTCAGTCCTCCGACAAGAGAACTGACACTCCAACTACAGGAAACCACCCCGAGACACAAGGGATTATGGGTAATAAGGAGACGGAAAGCCTGGCAGAACAAAATGAAGTCTGGACTGATGCTCATATTGTTTCTTCATGTGTTCTTAAACATCTCTAACCTGGTGACATGACAGGTCACCAAAACTGGTAACACTTTACAATAAGGGTTAGTTAATGCTTAATAAGCAGTTAACTAATGTGTCTGGTAATCATTTACAAATAGTGTTCATGTTAACTAAGGTATTCATTTATACATTATTTAATAGTCATTTTTATAAACTATTAAATAATGTATAAATTAATACCTTAGATCAGAGGTTCTCAATTGTTTTTCAGCCAAGGACCCCTTACAAGATAGAGAATATACCGGAGACCCCCTCATTCTGATTTGTGATTTTGGGCTATATAAATAAAAATTGACTTGATTTGACATTTATGTCCCTTGGAATAATCTGATGTAGCCTATTGTTTACACTTCTATAGTCTTAGTTATGTGAAAGAACAACACAAGGGAAATATATTAGAAAGATATTAGATATGTATTAAAAATATCTGCACCATCTCAACACAGAATACCCATAAATCAATCAATCAATTAGCTGCAAGTAACACTTTCCACGGACCCCCTGGCAGAGTGCCACGGACCCCTGGGGGTCTTCGGACCCCACTTTGAGAACCACTGCCTTAGATAACATAAACACCATCAGTAAATTATTACCAGACACATTAGTTTACTGTAAATTAAGGGTTAGTTAATGCTTATTAAGCATTAACTAACCCTTAATTAATGTTCCCTTATTGTAAAGTGTTACCCCAAATCTCTTTCCAATAAACAAGCTAATGGTGAGTCATGTGACTTTTGCTTACAAGCTCTAGTTGGCTTCTAACCTAAACAAACCAAATACAAAAATGCAACAAAGTCGGCTTTTCCACTCCGGTTCAGACCAAAGAACACCAACTGGAAGTGTGTTTGCACCCTAAATGTGACGTGGTGTTCACAGTCTACTGTCTGAATGTACAGTGGTTTGTAAAGTCTACTACAAGTTCTCGCCATCTAGCGTCGGTCCAGTCAGACGCAAAGCGGATGAAGGCGACACCGGCGCAACACGTGTGACAGGCTCAGACAGACTCACTAACACGGACGGGTGGACGTAAACAACGGCCATGATGTCGATTCATAACAATGACTCACTGTCTGTACTGTGCCACCGCTCACGTTCCACCCAGACAGATTAGCTCAGGTATTAGATCATCGCGCGCCCGGAGTTACAGTATCAAAGGCGTCGAGGCGGTGTAAACATATCGGATTTCTCAAACCCTGCCGAGCCTGAGATGTGTTATGATACCGCTGTGACTCATGGGTAGGACGGTTAACACGCTGGAACGACCCAATTAGCAGCTCCGGCTCCAATTTAGTATGAGGTGGTCTTGGCTGTTAGCAGGTCATAGGAGACCCATACACTCCCAACGAGTCTTTGCCAAGTCAAGCCTCTGTGTGTGTGTGAGAGAGAGAGAGAGTGTGTGTGGCTATGTGTGTGTTCTCAGATTTGCTCTCATGGTTCAGCTTCCACTGCTCAATAACATTTAGTAAGTTCACACACGTCTAAGTCCTACATATGAATGTGAACGCTCATCTGAGTCTGCCATTTTTCTCCATTACTCTCCTCCCATTCTCTCAACATCTTCCCAGGAACCGGCTGCAATTTAATGCATTATTTAATGTTGTTACTGATGATGATACAAGTTTATTCATTAGGATAAACCCCTTGAGATGAGCCATCTCGTTTTCGAGGGGGTCCTAACATACAATACAAACAAAAATGAAAACAAGAAATGAATCAAAGACATTAAAGGAAAGACACAAACAAAACAATAATCAGAAAGATGAGTACATTGGTGAACACAACCACTTGATGGCCACAGAGAGGCTGTGAACAAATACTTGCCCAGCAAAAATATAATGGAGCATAAAGAATATAGAATATACAGTGAATTGTATATTATATATATATATATATAGGTATAGCATCATCTGAAACATGAACAATTTAACTCAAAATAAGA
>NW_027284252.1:0-31282 GCF_046629955.1 Centroberyx affinis | reverse complement strand
ATAATATAAAATCATTTGTTTATAAATTATATATTGTATCATAGCTTTTACCCTTTTTACCGTCTCTTATCAGCTATGATACAATATATAATTTATAAACAAATGATTTTATATTACACAAACGAATGATAAAAAAACAAATTATAGCATTACTAATAATTAGTAAACATTATTAATGATCATTTCATTGTTTGTTAACAGTAAAATAACTATTAACTAAAGTTTAATTAACTATCAATTTACCATTTATTAATGATGGTTATTATAAAGTGTTACCTATTATTTTTATTGTTATTCTTATTCTTATTATTATTCTTATTGTTGTTGTTGTTATTATTATGGTGTTATTGTTAATTATCTGATTGATATTGTACTTTAAATTGTTTTATGTTTTATACATACACTTATGTACTCAGGTCTCTCTTGAAAATGAGATCTCGATCTCAAGGTGACTTACCTGATTAAATAAAGGTTTATAACAGCTGTGCAGTGGACAGCACTTGTTGTTATGAGGTTGCTCCTGTGCTCTCTCATCCTCCTCACCTATGCAAACGCCAAGTGACACTGCACAATGTTTGGATTTACATCCAAATGTCCTTTGGTTTTGGTTGGCCTCATGTTTTCCCAGCATCTCATCATGGACTCCAGGACACTCGCGGCTTTGTCCAGTGTTTTGTCTTTCCCTTGTCGCCTTGTGTGCGAAACGGACCGTGCCAAGTAGCTCATTAAAAATAATTAGACGCGCACAAAAATCTGCCCTTTTTCACATTATTCAGCAGACCAGCATTCCATTCGAGTTTTCCGTTTTTGTGTGCACGCTCAATTTCAGCTGTGTCCGTGTCCAGGTTAAGCTCGGTTGTAAACAGTTCATAACACCTTTTTCTCAGTCTCATGTCCCGTGTCTTCTCAGCACAATTGGCTCTAGGGCTGGGCAATATATCAATATTATAATCGATATCGTGATATGAGACTAGATATCGTCTTAGATTTTGGATATCGTAATATCGTGATATGACATAAGTGTCTTCTCCTGGTTTTAAAGGCTGCATTACAGTAAAGTGATGTCATTTTCTGAACTTACCAGACTGTTCTAGCTGTTCTATCATTTGCCTTTACCCACTTAGTCTTTATATCCACATTACTGATGATTATTTATCAAAAATCTCAGTGTGTAAATATTTTGTGAAAGCACCAATAGTCATCCCTACAATATTCTTGCAATATCGACATCGAGGTATTTGGTCAAAGATATCGTGATATTTGATTTTGTCCATATCACCCAGCCCTAATTGGCTCCAATGCCTTTCGTTGATGATGTTATTTATTTTGCTTTGGTTCTCATCGATGCGTTCAGATTCATCTGTTGAATGAGCCTGCTTTGCTTTCAGTTCCTGGATCTGTATAATGATGTCCTTGCTGTCTGACTTATACTTGGTCTGTGCGCTTTTATGTTATCAATGTCCTTTTGAGAATATTTAAGCTGACACTCAGCTCCTGGCATACTTAATAAATAGGCTTTAAAAATACGGTACTCACTGTCTGGAGGAGTGAGCTTTGCATAAACAGGAGGTATACCCAATAAAGAGGATACTGTGTGTATTTTTGATGGTAATTGATGGACCCTATTTTTCCTCTTGTCTTTTTTTTTTCTCACTCTGTAAACCTGAAGGTGTTTTTGAAAAATCATGGGTTGTGGTGTGCTTTATATGATTGTGCTATGTTCTATTCTGCCTATTCTGTGCTCAGATCAGTCCCGATGGAGCCGCCTTGTGGATCTGACTCTGGTTCGCTGTCATGCCATCAAACTGGACTCCTTCTCCCAGTTCATAGAGTTACTGCCCAGTCTGGAGTTTATCTGTCTGGACCAGATGTTTAGAGAACCGCCCAAGGTACGCGCGCACACACACACACACACACACACACACACACACACACACACACACACACATTCATACAAATCTAACAAAGCACACATAGCCTATTGACCGTTTTCACTAGAGCCCTGCACGGGCCTCAAATTTAGGCCCTAGCCCGGCCCGGGCCCTAGACACTCAGACCCGAGCCTGACCCAAGCCCTAAGACTTATGAGAATTCTCAGCCCCAGCCCGAGCCCGACCCGAGCCCGTTTTTTTTTTTTTTTTTTTTTTACAAATGAACCTAATGTGTTTGATCAGTTTCGAATAGCTTATTAAATCAACACCATACAAAACACTTCCAAAGCATTACCAGTATTAAATGTGTCAGTTCAAACGGTTGAGCTTTTTAAGAAGATCGGAGCCGCAGCTCCCTCAAAACTTGCAACATCTGTGGCATTGTGTTGTGTGATAAAACTGCACATTTTAGAGTGGCCTTTTATTGTGAGCAGCCCAAGGCACAGCTGTGCAATAATCATGCTGTTTAATCAGCATCTTGATATGCCACACCTGTCAGGTGGATGGATTATCTTGGCAAAGGAGAAGTGCTCACTAACACGGATTTAAATTTAAATTTAAATTTGTGAACGAAATTTGAGAGAAATAAGCCTTTTGTGTGCATAGAAAAAGTCTTAGATCTTTTATTTCAACTCATGAAAATTGGGAGCAAAAACAAAAGTGTTGTGTTTATATTTTTGTTCAGTGTAGATTTGATCAATTCTACAATATATATGTAATCAATCCAATGGCATTGTTTCCATCATATCAGAGGTGGATGAGACTCACTGGACCATATCCCATTCTTAATAAAAAAAGACAATATTGAGGTAGAGGACAAGATGGAACTAAACAAGCACAAGATCTCCTTCTATATGGGCAATTTGCTGTTATGTTTCTAACTCAGCCTCGTCCCACTCTCACATCCTACACTTTAAATAAATTCGGAAAATTCTTGTGCTATAAGCTAAACTTACAAGAGTGAATTTTTTTTCTTTTACTCTAAACTCTGAAGCACATGTACTTCCATCCAACCTTTTCCCCTTCAGGAAAGCCCACAATGGTTTTAAATATTTGGTAATCAAGATCATTCACTGCTTCTCTGATATGTTTACAAAGAACTTATATCCTCTGCTTAGCAATTGTAAGCAGGGCATGGTCAGGTGGTCCTCTCTACCATTCTCATTATTACCTAAGTTTGAGAATCTTTCAAAGCATTCCCATCCTAATTAAGAAATCCTTTTTTAACCTGCTTGAGAAAAACATCCCTTTCGTGTTGGTGAACAAAACATGTCAGATCAGCAAGACCATGCTTCAAAGACTTAAGTGGGTAAAGTTCAGCATTATTTAGATTTATTAGAAGCTAATCTGTGTGTGTGTGTGTCAGGGCTGTGCCAGGGTGGGCCTCAGTGCAGGCACTGGCATCGGAGTGTCTTCAGCGCTGGTCAGCAACCAGAACTCCAACAACGACAATGACAACAACAACAACAACAATAACCACCACAACAACAACAACAACGACCCCAACCTGCCTCCCCCTCCTCAGCCTGTCATCAACAACCAAAGACGACAACAGCAGCAGCACGATGGCAAGTTGCACACACACACATACACACATACACATTTAGTCCTAATCACAGTGGCCTCCCCTCTCTCTGCCCTGTCTTTCCTGTCTCTCTCTATGACTCTTTAATAAAGCAGAAATGCCAAAAAAAAACGAGTGGTATATTGGGGAGAATGTCTGAGCCTGTTAAAGGAATAGTTCAGCCAAAAATGAAAATTCTGTCATCATCTACTCCCCCTCATGCCAGTTGAAACACAGGTGAAGTTTGTCCATATAACACACAGGGAGGCTGCAGCACAACTCCATAGCAGCCTTCTCCAAAACAACTGAAGTCAGTGGGGACCAGTTCTTCAGAGTTCCAAAAAGACCTACAGTATATTTACACCATCATTTAGTGCAAATCTTAACTACAGCTGATTGATTTGCAACAAATAATGGTTTATAGGTCTTTCTATTCAGTGTGATTTTTTGGGCTGTTTTTGTTTTGGAACTCTAAAGAACAGGTCCCCATTGACTTCAATGGCCCGCGGTCATTTGCTGCATGTCCTCCCCTCTCTCTCTCCCATACCTTCCTGTCTCTCTCTCACTATCTCTCTGTCAATAAAAAGCATAAAATGCCAAAAAAAAATCTTAAAAAAAAAAAAAATGGGAGGGGGTGAGTGCTGCTTTTAAACCGCAAGGGAGGAGCCAAGCTAGTTTTTAAAAAATCAGACCGCTATTGAATGGTCCGGGAGGAGCTTCGTTCCAGACCAGAATTTGACAACAACCTTTAAAAAAAAATAGCACACTTTAGTTTCAGGATTGGTTATAAGGTCTGATATTGCTTATCGCTTTTATTACTCTAATAAATGCTTGTCAAGTGTAGTGTTGTAACTTCTGATGCTAATCCAAACTGAACTGTGAACTATGAAGAGTCCACTCAAAGAGCAGTACCTGAAGTCTTCTTTCTTGAAGTCTGGGTTTCTTGTACTGTAGATGGGCTGTCTTCAGCCTCCATTGTTCCCAATACAACAGAATTCTTTCTGTCCCAATCGAGATTGGGATTGGCCAGAATTGGCAAACATGATGGGGACAACTTTGCCCCCCTCAAAACACAACAAACCAACATATTAAAGCATGCCGCTATATATAGATTTTATGTTGTTCCTTTCCACAGAGCCAGTGGAGGTAAACGGAATGGAGGATGAGGAGGAAGAGGAGGAGGAGGTAATCTTGGAGGAAGAGAACATAGAGGCTGAGCCCCAGATGGAGCTAGAAGGAGGAGAGGAAGAGGTGACGGTGGAAGAGCTCGACATCGCTCCAGGAACTAGCCATCCTACTGAAACACCATCTCCGCCTGATGAGGAACAAGCAGGTCTGGAGCTGCTCTTATTCTGATGGACAGAGCACTAATTAGTAGAGATGTTAGCTCCTAGGTTTGCTTAAGTTAACACACACTTTTACCTTCTAATGGTAATTACCTTCTAAGTGAGCAGTGAGCCGGCACATCAAGTTGGCCGCACCATGTTTGTCCAAAGTTTCAAATACACCCAGGAAGACATCACGTTTTTTTAAAATTTGGGAGGAATTCTTGTTTGCAGGGCACTTGTCAATCATCTATTGGGACACCGCCTACGTTATTTCAGTAGTGCACCCATCAAGCGGCTGATATTGGGAAGCAGCGGATCCCTACGTACCATAACCCTTTCAAGTTTAAATGAGATAGCAAACCCTTGCTGTCATACAAAAATGAATGCCGAACCAGTTTTGAAGTGGATAAAGGAAGTGATAAGAAACCTATACGGTATCAAAAAATTAGCATTAAAGTTTGTTTTTTTTATGCTATATAAAGGTCCAGGCTATTCCAAAAGGTTAATTGCATACAATGGGGGAAAAAACAACCTAAGACCTATATAGATAAGTTAGGTCATAGGTCAATATCATATGCACAAGTCACATGATTCCACCATAGCACTCCCTTACGTCAAAGTAAGCACTAGGGTTGGGCCAATCACTTCCTAGTTAGAATTGGATCCATATCTGTAAAATAAGCCCCAATACTCGTGAAGCTATGATTGGCCTAGGAAAAACTGCAAATTGCTTGAATCGGCAGTAGTGCTGCTGACTGAAGCTACCTGTGAGTCGTTGGCAGCATGTAGGCCTAAAGGTTAATTTAGTATGGATGTGATTACTTTCAATTGTAGTTCAGAATTATGCATTGTTTTTATATATACACTGAACTTGGACATCAAATGAGGCCATTCTTAGGCCAGTAAAAATGGATTAGTTTTGGCCCACCTGGCTAGTGATGAAAAAACTATTTTGTCAGTTGTGGAAATATGTGCACTATGTAGCAACATTACCATGTTCTGTAAGGCATTCTTGGAGCCTCTATACATGCACCCTCATGCTAGTTGAAACACAGGTGAAGGTTCTTTGTCCAAATAACACGGTGACTGGGACTTGAGTTCCAAAAAGGGCAAAAAAAGACCATAAAATTAGGCTACTCAATACTGCTTTGCAGCATAATCCAAGTCTTCTGAAGCCAAACGATCGCATTGTTAGTGGAGAAGACCTTTATCGCCACCTTTATTTAGCGTAAATCATCACTGCAGCCATTGCTTTTGAAAACGCTCACGCTTGCGTGTGCCCAGACCTCACATGTTCACATGAATCTTCCCCATTTCTGTGTTTACACTCCTATTAGTGGTGAAACCGTTCCCCAAAAGAATCTGGACCGTACGGTTCACCACCTACGGTTCGGGTCGTGCATGCGTACCTTCTGTTTCCCCACTCCCCACGTGGGTCCGATCTCCGTGGAGAGTATCTGTCCAATCAGTTGTCAGAATTGCATGGCAATCTACATGACATCACAGTTGGATACCGTGACTAACACGGGGGTATGGAGCAAATAGTGGAATTTTAAGTTTCACTTTCAGGCTCTTGTCAGATAAGTCACTTTAAGTCAAGCCACTTTGACTTATAACGCTAAACGCTTACTTATCAGACTTTCAAACAAAGAAGAAAATGTGTATTTATATAGAAGAGGAACAACAGTTGTGTGCCAAGCCTTATTTATTTGAACCAGGTTACACAGACAAGGATCTCAGACAGATGAACGAACCAGTGGCAATAGTAGCTCAGCCAGATCAAACCACTGGCCCTGTCCGGACAGGGTTAGTATTACTAGAGGCCTGGTAATGTAGTTTTTACCTGAGTGAATCTCATTCCCTATCAACTCCATTTGTGATTATTACAGAGCATGCGTCCCCGGGGGGAGTACTGTTACCAACCAAAACACCTACGGTTTTTCAGTGAACTTCTATTATCCTCTGTCACATGTAGAACTATCCACATGTATGTGATTTAGAAATTTCAAATTGCCTAATTTGTACCATAGGCGCATTCTGAAATCTGACAGGAATGATGCGCCTCCTCAGTAATTTATGGGCGTAATAAAGTAATACATGTATGCTGTCCAGAGAGTGGGGAACCCAGGGACATTTACAGGGAAAGTGCCAGCCAGGAACAAAGCACCAAACCTGCAGACTGTCCCCAGAAAACTGGGGCGTCTGTTCGCCCTAACACTATACATGTATATTATTTCTCTGTCCTTTGTAGAGATGTGGCAGGCGTAGCGGCCGACTGAAGAAGAGGTACTTCTGTTTTTCTTCCCTGGAGGAAAAATGTTCACTACACAGCCAAACTAAGGCTGAACGATTTTGAAAAAATATCTAATTGTGATTATTTTGACTGATATTGCAATTGCGATATGATTTGCGATATTAGAGGGAATGATCATTTTTACATCATTATTCTCATTTTCATTGAAAAACATATTAAAGTGATTATGGTGTGATTTTTGCGGGGATCTGTACCAAACAAAGATGTTTTCTTAAGTCTGTAGAATATGATGCGTAGGCCAGGACATCTCTGCAGCACCACAATATTTCATTTAAAATGGTATTTTGACACACATTTCGCCTTTTAACAAATATTGCGCCTCCCGCGTTTTGAAAATTGCAGTAGGCCATATTGCAGTTTCGATAAAATTTCGATTAATTGTTCAGCCCTAAGACAGACTATACGAATAGAGATTGAATGGAGGAGTTGACATCCAGCTATTAGCCACAACCTCTCTGGGTTCTGCTGTGGTAATTTGTGAAAAGTCACAGTTGCATCCCGCAATGATGCCCGGTCACGGACTCTTACAGGCTTCTCTCTGCTGAAGCATCCAGGAAGAGCAGTCACTGTAACCATTTTTAAAATATCGGCGCTAGGGAGAGAAGCTACAACAAAGACCGAAAAGCTACCGTTAGGTCCAACTGAGGCACTTTGAGCAGAGGTCTTTCAGTTTCTGTGATGTAAACCTATGACAACACGTGCACACCTATGTAAACATGGAAGTGGAGAAGATTCATAGGAACGTGTGAGGTCTGTGAGGTTGTTTTCGAAAACAACAGCTGTAGTGAACATTTGCACTAAATAATTGTGCAAATATAGGTCTTCTCTTCTCACAGTGCGATCATTTGGCTTCAGAAGACTTGGATTATGCTGCACGAGCTGTATGGAGTCATTTTATGGTCATTTTTTGCCCTTTTTGGAACTCCAAAGTCCTGGTCACCATGACCTTCAGTTGTTTTAGAGAAGGCTGCTACAGAGTTGTGCTGGCAACCTCCCTGTGTGTTATGGGGGCAAAGAAACTTCACCTGTGTTTCTCTTTTGGGTGAACTGTTCCTTTAAAGGATTCCTCTGGTGTTGGTGAAAGACGTATATTTTCCTGATTGGCATCTCTCTCTAATGAAATTGCTCTTGTTTTTATGTTTTACCATTAGATACAATAAATATTTCAGATGTCCTGCATTTTACATAATTATCCTAACTTTTGAAAACAGCATCATAGCAGAGACCAAACTAGGGCTGGGCGATATGGTTGAAATCAATATCATGATAATCATAAGGATTTTTCTCGGTATCAATATATATCACGATATGGTTCATGTATGCAAAATCATGTTAAATAATCAAATTAATGTTCATCTCATTGAACCAAATGGTAATGTTAGGTGTGATGTCAAACAAAACAGAAATATTCAAATAATATTCCTACCATACCTCATTTTATGAGAGTTTTTAAGTAAAATTTGCTTGTCCTCATCAATTTAGACAGCAGAAATGTGTGTCACGATATTAAAATATCTTCATATCATCATGATATGATTCCACTGAAAGATGATAAACGATAATATTGAATTATCGCCCAGCCCTAGACCAAACTAACTCATTATGAGTAGCTCCAACTAATATGTGGGCTGAAATGTGGAATGATAAAGCTAGCTTATTCCACACTGACTATTTTCAGATGGATAAACACTCACTTTTACAGCTGAAGTAACCATGTAGGACATTAGCAATTGGTGAGAAGTGCCAACAGTGGAGGAATCCTTTAATCTGTAGTGAAAGTAAACTGATAAATGCTATAAAGTCTTATCAAAATTGGCCTGCACATAGATTTTTGCCTTGGCTGAAAACAAATATTATAATATGCATTTTGAGAAGACAGGGAAATGATTCCCTTTTGAACGTAACATCAATTCTGCATAATATTACCATGTGTATGTTAGCCTAATCGAGTATTGCATTCATGAGTCACAGTCTTGATTCATGATTTCATGATTTGCACGGAGGCAACTCTATTCAAAGGACAAAGAGTGGAGAAATGTTCATGGTTTAACTCACAATCATTATCATAATAGCAGATGCCATTACTCAGGCTTAACATGTCTGAATTACAATTTAGACTTGTCTAAATGTGTTTGGGCCCTTAAATTTGAAAAGAAAAAGAAGACAGAAGACTTTACAGAGATGAACTTATGCCGCTTTTCCACCGCATGGTACCGGCTCAACTCGCCTCGACTCGACTCTACTCGCTTTTGGTAGTACCACTTGGTTTTCCACTGCAGATAGTACCCCCTCAATGTGCCCCCCCCCCCCCCCCCCCCCACAACTGGTCGTCATAGCGACGCTGCGACGTCGCATGAAACTGCCGTGACGTCATCTTCAATGCGACACACACAGCAACAATGGAGGATATCGAAGGAATGGTGTTCTTGATTCTTGGAATGTGGCTGTTAGTCACAGCATGGAGACAGATTTTATTTCAGAAGAGGCTGAAGGCAACAAGACAACAGACTGCTCTCTGGTTGCTCAAAGGCGACGCAAGAGGGTAAGCTAACCTGGTAGCTAACGTTAGCATATATGTCCCGTGTCGCGCAATGATGACGATTCTCTCTGACCAATCAGTAGTTTCACGTCACCTTTTGGTATCGCCTCAGCTCGCTTGGAACCTCGACTGAGGTGCTACCAAAAAAAAGTACCAGGTACCAGGTAATATGGTACCTGGTACCTGGTACTTGCCCAATGGAAAACCAAAAAAGGCGAGTAGAGTCAAGTTGAGCCGGTACCATGCGGTGGAAAAGCGGCAAAAGAGACATTTTTTTTAGAGACCCTGAAAGACAACTTTTCAAGATTAAAAAAAAAACATGCATGTTTTCTTTTACATCCTATTGTCAGTAACAGTAAAACAAGATTGGCAAAATTGCAGATGCAGCATTTTTGTAGGACACAGGTGTGAATTAGCCCGGCAGGTAGTTGGTCCCACTCAGAGATCTATCCGTCCAGTTCAAACTGTTCATTTGTGTTGTCCAATCCAGCTCCTGCTCTCTGACCCCTGCATTTTACAGGTTAAGACATTTCTTTTATTAAAGTTTGATAACCATTGATTTCTCCTCCTCACTGCCAGGTCCCAGTGGTTTAGTCCAGCAGTGTGGACCAGCAGGTACCACGATTACTAAGCCCCCACTTGTCATCTCAGACTCTGACAGTGAGGAAGACGAGGGCCTTGTTACAAGGCTAACACCTACTTCCTCTTCTCAGCAGCCGGCTTCCTGTACAGCAGGAGTCAATGCAACACAGAAGACACCCAGCAGTCACAGCAGTGAGTTTGACTAGTTTGCTGTCCCTCAGCTTTTGGGGGTGTTATGGTGGGAGGTTTGTCTTAGGTTTGTTGGAGAATCACTCCAATAGATGGGAGGGTATAGGTGACAGGCAGCTTTACAGGTGGTAACACATTTCCCTGATCATATACACCAAGTAAACACAGGATAAAGATTCTTGCATTTGATATTCAACAAAATTGTAGAGTACGAAAGAGGACACTTGAATGAACACTCAAATTGATTTAAAAAAAAAAAAAAAATGTCTGTCATAGACCCTGAAGAACCTTGCATAGACCTTAAAAAGTTAATGAAGGGTTTGGATTTTTGAAGATTGATACGGATAATTTTGGAATGAAGCTCGCAAAATCCAATATTTTGTGCCAATCTCTGAAACAACATTTAGACCAGGCCTATTCAACTGGCGGCCCGCGGGCCAAGTCCGGCCCGCCAATCAAGTCACACCGGCCCACCGATCAGTTCTGTTTACAAATAAATAAAATTTAAAACCTGAAGAAAAAAAAATCACGTGAATAACGGACATTTTTGCCACAATAAATCCTTCAAACCAGCAGCTGTTGCCAACTTGGCGACTTTGTCGCTAGACTTAGTGACTTTATGGCGACTGGCGACTTTATTTCTCAAAAGTGACTAGCGACAAATCTGGCGACTTTTTCTGACCATGGGAAGCAAAGTTAATGTGTTGAATCCCAAAGCATTTGGCAATAAATTGGTACGGCTGATGCCGGTTTTCTCTATTTGCCTGTCTAATCCAGAGAGTCTGATGATCACAGCACTTCCCTGTAGGATAGGGTCCACTTGTAATTGTGTACGCCGAAACTGGCCCGGTCAGCACTTATATTAAAATGGGCTACGCCGCGGCCTGCATAACAAGTGCAGCATTATATATTGATATGCAAATTATTGTATGACATCATCAATGTCACTATCGACGCTGAAGAAAAGAAAAGTTGATGCCGAAAATCGTCAATTCAACAGCGACTGGACTGAGAAATATGTGTAAATAAAGAAAAAGGAAAAAATAAAGAAAATGAAATTAAGCACTTGGCCTAATTACTTAAAGAACGCCTATTTATTTTCTTTTTTAATTTATTAGGCTACTTTTGCAATGTAGTGAAATAAAAGTTTTGAAAATGTGGTGGCGCGTTGTGCTACATACATAATGAAATTAAATGTCCGGCCCCCGGGCCCTTAGCTTTCTGACAATGTGGCCCCCTGAACAATATAGTTGAATAGTCCTGATTTAGACCATAATAGGACACCAGTGTTTCCCCTAGATTTTAGGGTCATTGGGGGTAGGTGATGCCCTGGGGTTAGCCCGATGGGTCCGACCTACGGAACTCTACGCAAGCTACACCCCCCCTAGGGTCTGACCATGAAAATATAATATTTTCTATTATCAATATGTCTTTGATCTACACATTAGCTAATTACAAAATACCTCTCCCAGCAAATGTATTTCTTTTCTGGATATAACTGCATGTCCAGCTCACCTTGTCCATTATTTGGGTAAATAACCCAATGCAACCCAAACACTTTTGCTATATCCAGTGGTTAGCAAAGCAAAAACATTCTCACCCCTTGAAAAGCAGTCAAAACCTGCTTTTGTTACTTCTTTAGGGGGATAGGGAAAGTTTAAGCCTAAGTCATACAGGTTTTTCGACATTCTTGTAAGGAAAATCTGTACTGGTCAGTGTTTACACCTCTTCATCCTGTACCTGCAATGCTTCCCCGAAATCGCGCAGTATCGCGAATAGGAGCAGCATACAAGGGACTTTTATTTTGAAGTTCAGTTTCCATGTACGATATATGTTTAATCTGGGGACAGATCTTAGCTAGTACAGAGACGCGCAGAAAATCAGCTTTTTTTCCCATACTTAATTGTTTTTTACCTCGTCATGAATACATTTCGGGGAGAGAGACAAGACCCACACACACTATCCTGGTAAGTCAAAGTAACTCTTTAAGTCGTTATAAGTCATCGTTTTCACAGGGAGACATATTTTGTAATTTGCCAATGCATAGGCCTAGATGTATGACCCTATGGGAGGCCTAGCTGATTTCTTTACCAGCCACTTGTGAAGCAGCGGCTGACGCTGGCCGTTTTGCACTTGCACTAGATGGCCCTAAACTTTATATCGGTAGTGCGGTACATTTGACTGGCTGACATCTGATTTTTATTAAAAGGCGTGACTGAAAAGGAAGTGACTGGCCATTTTGTTGATTGTATGATGAGCACTTTTTTTTGTGAATTCCTCAAACGCCTCTTAAAATTGGACCTACACAAATCTTAAATCTTCGGAATGGCACAGGTCTCTTATTTCTGGGTGTAAAAATTTCCTAAGGCGGTTATTATTCTAGAGGTCAAAACCGGTCAATTTTATGCCTCCGCTTTTCGGGTTGTCCGTCTGTCCATCCGTCCGTCCCATTCTCGTGAACGCAATATCTCAGATATCTCACACCTTGAGGGAATTTCTTCAAATTTGGCACAAACGTCCACTTGGACTCAAGGATGAACTGATTAGAATTTGGTGGTCAAAGGTCAAGGTCACTGATCTCACAAAAGACGTTTTTGGCCATAACTCAAGAATTCATACGCTAATTATGACAAAATTTCACACAAATGTCTAATAGGATAAAATGATGAAGTGATGACATTTTATATCCAAAAGTTCAAAGGTCAACTTCACTGTGACATCATAATGTTTTGCTTACCACTGTAGCTGAGAAAACGATCTTGGGTCATTCTACAAAAACGGTGGAAGTGCTGTCACTTACTTTTGCAGACACCAAAATCCTTTAAGTTGACCTAATAATCACATTAATTATATATGTTCAATAAATAAACACTGTCCTTGCAATGATAAAACAAAGTTTATTGGCAGAGGCATACAACTGCAAGGCGGTTATTTCTAGTTAGTTATAGACATACTTTATAAAACTGTTGTTGCCACATTTGATGGGCTGCTCAACACTCATGAGTGCAAATGAGCTCTTTTGAACCAAAAGGCCCAAGTTTACAACGATGACCTATTTATGATACTGCAATAAAGTGTAGGGCCCACAGTAGGCTATGTAGTTGTGTCAAGATTTGAATTTTGCATTTCATCTAGTACTAGTGAGCTGAAAGCATGAGTATGCACAATATGGGTCAACGTTTGATCCTTTATCTATCATTATTAATCAGATAGTGTTTCAAACGAGGTATGGCATGTCTTTGAATGATGTATTGAGATCATCGGTTTAACATTAAAAAATTCAGTTGTCCTTAGTGAAATCAGATTGCGCTAAGTACGTGAGCAGCTCTTTACTATGAAATATGCAGGTGATAAACAGAAAATGAAGTCTATTTTCACGACCCTTTGGGCTAGAAATGCATTTTTTAAAGTGTTACAGCCAGGGAGATGTGATGCATGATGACAAATGTAGCTCAGTTGGACTTGTAAAAGTTCCACCTCCCATTTGACTCATCTTAGGAAGTGTAATTGCTGATAAAACAGCTTTTACTTTTCAAGAGACAAAACAGTTGCAGGCTACACTACAAATGATGTAAAAGCTAAGGCAAATTTTTTTTTTTTTTGTAAATATTTTTATTGATTTTCCAAGTTTTTATTCCACAGGAGGAGTAAAAGATACAAAACATGTATATTTGACTTCAGTTCACCTACTCATCCCCCAAATACAAAGAAGAATTATTCATCAAATATGTTGACAAAGTCCCCATTCCCATCCCTACCACCCTGCCCACCCACCCATAGGATTACAGGTTCCAGAGTACATTTAGGCGAAGAATGGAAAAATGTACTAAGATAATCAAATAATTGTATAAATAACTCAAACAAAAGGAAGGAGGGAGAGAAAAAGAAAAAAAAAAGGGAGAAAGAAAAGGGGGAGGAGAGGGAGGGAATGCTCACTACTGTAACAGGATATTTATGGGTTCCACCCTACTCTTTAGGGGTTCCTGTAGAGAGTCATAAAAATCCAGAAAGGGCCTCCATATCTTAACAAAGGTTTGAGAGGAGCCTTTGAGTGTGTATTCAATTTTTTCTAGCTTTAAGAACTACATAACATCTTTGACCCAATGAGAGAAGGACGGAGGGACGCGTAGCTTCCATGTTAAGAGGATCAAACGTCTCGCAAGGAGTGTAGTGAAAGCTATGACCACATAGGTTTTATTTGGTAGGAGAGCACGGGATTCCTTTGATGTTAAACCAAAGAGGGCACAGACTGGGTCAGGGTCAAATTGGATTTCAAACATCTCACTAAAAGCTTTAAATATACTTATCCAGAAGGTGGAGAGATTCGGACATACCCATTAAGCATTAAGTCTGCTGGCTGGCCTCTACATCGAGGGCATGATGGATCAGTGTTCGGATAAATCTTTGCCAATCTAGCATTAATAAAATGAGCTCTGTGTACCACTTTCAGTTGTATCAAGCCATGTTTAGCGGACATAGACAATGTATGTAAGCTAAGGCAAATTTTTGAGTGGGCCTAGATGTTTTTGATTCTGGGGTCAGTGGTCTCTTGCCTTGGTTAGAATTTTAGTTGTGGGTCTTGGATGGTTACCTAGGAAGAACTGTATGACAGATCTAAGCAGGCTAGGCATTCATATTAACATTTCCAAGCTGGTTTAGAGGTTACTGGCAGAATTATCAGTTTAGTGCTGTAGAATTTAATGAATTGAGGGGGAGAAAAACATACTCATAAAACTCACCAGCAGGGTCAGCGAAACTCACAAGGCAGGGTTGGCTAAGACCGTGGCATTACCGCCTCAGTTTTACTACTTTACCACCACCCACTTCTGATTGCATAGGGGATATAAAATGCTCATGGGACATAAGCAAATCATAAAATCACACCAAAAAAAAAAAACACTTGCTCTGGCAAGGCGGTATTGTTCCACCCTATGATTGTCTATGTAAACTGTGTAAAATGTGTAAGTGGTTAAAGGAATAGTTCACAGAAAAATAAAAATTCTGTCATTATCTACTCACCCCCATGCCAGCTGAAACACTGGTGAAGTTTGTTAGTCCATATAACACTCCTGGAGCTTGCCAGCACAACTCTGTAGCAGCCTTCTCCACAACAACAGTTTTTGAGGACCGATCTTTCGAGTTCCAAAAATAACCGTAAAATTACTCCATACAGCTCGTGCAGCATAATCCAAATCCTCTGACAGCATGCAGGCAGCTGTGAGTGGAAAAAGAGAAATATTATCCATTATTTCATGCAAATCGAGTTCCTTCCTCCATTGTATTTAGCTTCCGCGTTACCAAACCTCGCAAGGCCGCCGTGGCCGCACAAGGGTTTGTGTGTGCGACAGTGTGCAACCTCCATCTCGTGATCAGTTGTTCTGATCTTTACATGAAAAAGTTCTTAAGTTGTGGTTATGAATATGTTTAGAATTGGGGATTGTGGTCAAAGTTTCGTGGTCAGGTTTAGGGAATGAATGTTAGTGAATGAAATGGCTTTACTATTTTAATATAAACATGTGTGTATGTTTCCAGGTAAAGGAAAGACACCCCTGCGGCGTTGCGGCAACCTGACTGTAGCAGTATCGGCATCGATGGATAAGGTGAAGGCTCAGGACACCAAGAGCAGCTGTGAGAAAAGCTGTCAGGTCACCAGCGAACAGATCAAAGCTGATATGAAGGCTGCTACCGAGAGCAGTAATAAAGGGATTCCTACTGGGGCTGGGGAGACGAGTGCAAGGCAGGGAGCTGAGACTGGGATACGACAGGGAGCTGTGAGTGCTGGGGCTGGGGGAAGGACTGGGGTGAGGCAAAGAACTGTGCCTGGGAGGGTTGGGGCCGGGGTGGAGAGGGCTGGGGAGGAAAGGGTGAGACAGGGGGCCGGATCTGGGAGGGTCGTGGCTGGGACCATCCACAGAGCAACCACCGACAGAGCAACTGGAACTAGGCTGAACCACGGTGGCACAGAGGGCCCTTCTGGAGTGAGGACTGGGGCAGTTGGCACAAGGGAAGGTGGGGTGAGGCAAAGCACTGGGACTGGTGGAGGTGTGGACAGTCTGGAGCACAGAGGGGCTGCCGGAGACCATGCTTCCAGGAGAGGAGCACTGTTGGTTGGACAGGGAGAGAGACAGCCTGGCCCTCCTGGATCTTACTCTGCTGCTGGTTCAAGTTTACAGCAGGGTTCGGGCGGAGAGGAGGGCTTTGTTCCCAGACGACCTTTAACCCGATCTCGCACCCGTTTGTCCTCTGTGCCCCTGGTTCCTGAGGCAGGTAAGACTGAAATTACAAATAATTTCAAATGGCACATTCATATTGTTTTCTGGATTACCTCCTTGTACTTCTGCAGCTGGACGACCTGAAACTAGTCAGTTTAACGCCAAAATGGCCGGAGGAGCGCACCAGAGGGGAATGTCAATACAAATCGGATGCAGCAGTACAATTTTGGTGTCAAAAATTACGCTAGCGCCTCCGCAGACCACATCTTAGCACAAGTGCTGACGTTCATTGCTATTTTTGTGTCTTAAATTGGCAAAGGCGCACCTAATAGATCTCTCCAAAATCACATAACCCCTTTCATGTATGTTATGCTTGCCTGTGTCACGTCAGTATGACCTCAATATGCAGGAGGTACACAGTCCTGCTTATGATAAAGAGCCTTTCTAAAAAAAAAAACAAAAAAAAAAAACAGCTTTCAGCAGTCACGCTAATTATTCCAGTGTTTTTCAACCAGAAAAAAAAACGTATTCGATGGATTATTAGCTCTTACCATGAGCGGAATCACATGGCTCAGACATATTTGACCAATAAAGTTATTTGACTCGAGGCAGGGTAAGTACTGTAAAGACATGATTAGATGCACAACAAAATATAAAGAGCAGCTGGCAAGAGCATGTTTTTACAAGAGACGGCTCACTTGTCTGCAGTCCCTAAACCATGCATTAGGTGGAGTGCTAAATACTGTATATGAGCCAAATCATAGACAAAGCTTTTTGTTGACAGCAGGTCTCAGGGAGCTTTTATTTCGCATTTTGTCAACAGTAGTCAAACCGACCGTATATCACAGTCTTCATCAGCTAAACCTTCAATAGGAATAACTAGCGTTCATAGAATCAGAGAGGTTTTTATTTATTTTATTAAATTTTATATAGTAAAAAGGGAAGAAGATCCTTACATGATAGATAGGTCAATGCAAGTGGGGTCCAGGTGTAACCTGAAGAGATGGGTCTTCAATCCCCAGCAAAAGATCCCCAGCATGTGGGAAGTGCGACTTATCACTTCACGTAGCGATGGAGGGGCTAGATGACCTGCAAGGGTGGAGGAGTGGAGCAAACAAGCCAGAGTTTGGAACCTAACCAGTGATTTTAGATACGGAGGAGCAGTTTGATGTTCTGCCCTGAAGGCGAGTACCAATGTCTTAAATTTGATGCGAGCAGAGAGAGCCAGTAAAGTGACCGGAAGAGGGGAGTTACATGTGAGAATTTCGGTTGAGGTCTGATGGCAGAGGCAGGTCGCCTTGCCAGAAGAGCGTTGCAGTAGTCTAGGCAGGAGATGACAAGTGCCTGGACCAGGAGTTGTGCCACGTCCCTAGTAAGGAACGGGTGTATTCACAGAGAAAAGTCAAAAAGTGCTTCACAAGAGCAAAATAGTTAAAATAAGACGTACAGGATCACCCCAAGGTTCTTGGCAGTTAGAGATGCCAACACAGTGGTGTTCTCAGTGTTAATGGAGAGGTCTGTGTGAGGGCAGTCTTTCCCAGGTAGTAAGAGTATTTCTGTCTTGTCAAGATTGAGTTTGAGGTGGTGCACAGACATCCAAGCACTAATGTCTTTAAGACATGCAGAGATGCGGTCATCAATTTGTGTTTCTGAGGGCGTGGGGGTAGAGTTGTGTCATCAGCATAGCAGTGATAGGAGAAGCCATGACGGGGATCGCATGGCCAAGGGATTTGGTGTACAGGGAGAACATAAGAGGGAAGTTTCCGGACAAGCCGCCATGTTTTGCCAGTTTGAAAACCAGAGAGAGAAACCAAGGACAGCCCAATGAGAGGGAGAAGGATACAAAGTGATGGTCAGATACAGGAAGAGGGATGACAATAAGGTTGAACGTGCAGCAGGATCTGGTGAAGATCAGGTCAAGCATGTTCCCTGCTTTGCAAGTCAGAAGAGATTGAGAAGGAGTGAGGTCAAAAGACAAGAAAAGTTAAGGAAGGCTAGAGATTGCAGTTTCTCTGGCTGCATGTTGAAGTCACCCAGAAGACAAGAGTGCCATCTTCAGGAAAGAAGGTGAGAAAGATATCCATCTCATCAACGAAGTCACCAAGCTGACCAGGGGGCAATAGATAGAGATGCAGACACTGCCTGGAATTCAAATGTGGATTTTGAAAGGTGTGAAAGAGGAGGGACAGATTAAATGAGGAGTCCTGTGCCTCCCCCACAGTCAGAGGCTCTGGGGGTTTGAGAGAAACAACCCTAGCCGCGTAGTAGTCTTTGTGTGCCTGAAAGCTTTGTCTGCAGAAGCTGAAAAGAAGAGGCTGACATTGTAGAATGACTGGGCCCAACAAGTACTACTGGTTCACCTAGTAGAACTCAAGCCACTCTCAGCAATTAGCAACTACTTACAATTACAATTTCCCATTTGGCAGACGCTTTTATCCAAAGCGATGTACACATGAGATTTGAATACAACACAAGCAAGGATCTAGTCAGGAGAGAACAATATGAGTAAGTGCCATAAAGCTAAGTTTTCATCCGACAGGACATAGGTGCCATGAGGCAGTACATAGAGGCAGATAAAGATTTTTTTTTTTTTTTTAGCAATTACACAGTCCATCAGGTGAGAAGGTGTTCACTAAAGAGCTGGGTCTTTAGCCTTTTCTTAAAGATTGAGAGGGACTCTGCGGATCGAATGGAGTTTGGTAACTCGTTCCACCACAGAGGAACCACAGAAGAGAAGAGTCTGGATAGAGACTTAGGGCCTTGTTGTGGTGGCAGCACCAGGCTCCGCTCCTTGGCAGAGCATAGTGAGCAGGAGGGAGCATAGACCTGAATGAGGGAGTTCAGGTAGGTGGGAGCCGTTTTGGTTGCTGCTTTGTAGGCGAGCATCAAGGACTTGAACTTGATGCGGGTAGTAACTGGGAGCCAGTGGAGGGATATGAACAGCGGAGTGACGTGCTCTTTTGGGCTAGTTGAAGACCAGACACGCCGCTGCGTTCTGGATCATCTGCAGAGGTTTGAGCGTACATGCCGGGAGCATATGAATGGTATGAGAAGCCATGTGAGCGGATGACTGCACAAAGTGAGGTGGTGTATATTGAAAAGAGAAGGGGTCCAAGCACTGACCCTTGAGGTACCCCTGTGGACAAGCAGTGGGATTTAGACACTTCCCCTCTCCAAGACACTCTAAAGGATCTCCCTGAGAGGCAGGACTCAAACCAGCAGAGAGCAGATCCTGAGAAGCCCAGCTCAGCGAGTGTGGAGAGGAGGATTTGGTTGTTAACCGTGTCAAAGGCGGCCGATAGGTCAAGCAACATTAGAACAGAGGACTGACCGGCAGCTCTAGCTGATCGCAGTGTTCCCACTACAGACAAGAGCGCAGTCTCGGTAGAGTGTCTGCATTTGAAGCCAGACTGGTTAGGATCATACAGGTTGTTCTCAGAAAGGAATTCAGAGACTTGATTAAAGACTGTGCGCTCAAGTATCTTGGAAAGGAAGGGGAGGAGTGAAACTGGCCTGTAATCTTCAACCTGAGATGGGTTGAGTGTAGGTTTCTTTAGCAGTGGGTAGGGCTGGGCAATATATCAATATTATATCGATATCGTGATATGAGACTAGATATCGTCTTAAATTTTGGATATCGTAATATCGTGATATGGCATAAGTGTTGTCTTTTCCTGGTTTTAAAGGCTGCATTACAGTAAAGTGATGTAATTTTCTGAACTTACCAGACTGTTCTAGCTGTTCTATTATTTGCCTTTACCCACACGTCATTATATCTACATTACTGATGATTATTTAGCAAAAATCTCATTGTGTAAATATTTTGTGAAAGCACCAATAGTCATCCCTACAATATTGTCGCAATATCGATATCAAGGTATTTGGTTAAAAATATTGTGATATTTGATTTTGTCCATATCGCCCAGCCCTACTTACAACTGAACATTTAGCCCACTTTGTAGAAAATACCGAGATATATATCGTGTATCGCCATTCAGCCTAAAGATACCGAGATATGATTTTTGGTCCATATCGCCCAGCCCTAGCAGTGGGGTAACCCGAGCTTGCTTAAAAGCAGTGGGGAACACACCCATTGTAAGTGAGGAGTTGATGATGTGTGTGACTGCAGGGATAAGTGTTGGTGAAATGGCCTGTAGGAGGTTGGAGGGTATGGGGTCCAACGGACAGGTAGTGGGACGAGAATCAAGCAGAAGCTCCTTGGTAAGATGGGAAAATGAGGAGTGAGGCCCTGTTAGCTGGGGGGGGGGGGGGTATACTGAGCAAGTGAGCAAAGTTGAGGGTGGAGGTGGTGGAGGGTTGAGGAGTGTGTTAAAAGCTGAAAATATTTTTCGAGCGCCTTTGGCGCTGCTGATTTTGTCATGAAAATAAGTGGTCTTGAGAGGAGAAAGCTGATAGGAGAGACTGATCAGTGGGTCAGTGGGATCTCTGGATTTGTGCCATTTCCTCTCAGCTGCTCTGAGCTTATGGGTATAAGGATGGATATTGACATCTGATATCCAACAGTTAACTAACCCATGCTTTGAAAGCCTAGCATAACAAAATGAAGTGACACTCATATTTAACTTTTTATTCATGTGTTCTTACCGTGTATGAGGATCAGAGATGGTAAATTATGGCAAAGAGCGCAGATAAGTCCATAGTTAAAGTTTCAGATTTGTTTTGAATACCCCGCTCCCCTGCTGCCAAAATCTTTAATCTGGCAGGATGCCAGCTCACTAAAATTCTGTCCAATAAACATATGACTTTTAGTTGAGGCTCACATTTGGTTGGCTCGCATTTGGTCAGTGTGAACCAAATGAAATTAACCAAATAATATATATAACCAAACGTAAACTTATCAACTATGATTTGGACCAAATAAACAATTAGTTCAACTTAACTATCCAGGTGTGGAGCTCAAGCCACTCCCACCTATTAGCAACTACTTGAACACCAACTGGACTTCCCCCAGCTAAACACTTTTAACAACAAAAACAAATTTATACAACTGTACAGTGTCTGAAATACCAAATGCCAGTAAAATTTGTCTGTGGATAAATCAATAAGGGTCATCTGCTGCACTTGCAAGTAACTTTTTGAGTTGCTAAAATTTGAATGGCTCAGTTACATAAACTCTTTGATACAGCCATGATGAAGCACAAAGCGCCCTGATTCTATACACAAAATAGCATTGTAAACAGGTAGGGTGATGGACAGATGCAAACACATCAGGAGTCAAAAAGGTGGCAAAAAACTGAGGACACTTTATATCTACAGGGGACTGGGACATGTTTTTTCCCAGAGAGAAAGAAAAAGGAGTGTTCAAAAGCATACTTCTTGTAATTTTTAAATGTGATTTATAGTAATTTATAGAGAGAGTTGGAAAGGTAAAAAATGGATGAGGGTAGAAAAATGTGTGCATCACTTTCATGAACACTTCCAATTTGCTTTCAGCCATGAAGTTGCTCCATCGAATATTCACATTTAATTATCATGTGAACGAAGCATAGACTACAGCCACATTCACAAAAGGAGAGGTACTGTAGTTGTAGCAGGTTGTGACATGGAGGGAGGAAGAAAAAACAATAGGTCAGGCAGCCTATGTGTTTTGTATGTTCTTTATATCTTTTTTTCCTCTGTCTTTGTTGTTTTTTCTTTCTTTATTTCTTCTGACAAAAACGGCCTTCCCATTAACAAAAATGCACAAAACTTTGTAGACTGGTCCAGTCCGGTCCAAAATTATGCATATTGTATTATGGGGAAATACTAGCAAATATGTGCTAGTATTTACGTTCAAACTAGCTTGAAGTTTAATTGGCTGCAAGATTAAGGCTGCCCATCTGAATACTCTCCTAATGTCTACATTACTGGCACAATTACTTCGGCAAGAATGAGTTGAATAATCCCTATTAATGTCTTGCTGAATTTCCTCATAATTTCCTCATTTCATCAAAGAAGGAACTTTTTGGGATGGTGGTGAATCCATGTATCATTCGTTCTTTTCATATTCAAATGAGAATCCAAAATCGGTAATGAATCTGATACCAAAAAACAAATAACGGTTTGTTTTTCGTACTTTCGATTTTATGCTCAAGTCAAAAATAGGAAATGAAAAAACGGGCCACGGGCTGAACTTGATTTTGATATTTAAATTGTCCGATTTGTGTGTTCCTATTTTTGACTTGAGCATAAAATCGAAAGTACAAAAAACAAACCGTTATTTGTTTTTTGGTAGCAGATTCATAAACGAATAACGAAATAACAAATCGTTTTTTCATTTTCCGATTTTGGATTCTCAATTGAATATGAAAAGGACGAATGATACACGGATTGTGGTGAATAAAGTCTTGATTATGATTATGATAGCAATGACATGGCAAATGTATTAAGGTATGACGTTTTTTTCGCCTTGCATGCCTGTCGTATTGTCAGCTGAACCCTGTACCTGCTTCACTTTGTTACTGACTTCTATTGAAAATACCTGACTTCTACATGTTCTGTTGCCTGTTAGACATTTCAGTGTGAACACATTGTGTAAGTGCTGCTTGTTGTTTAAGGTTAAGTTGTTGCTGTTCGTGTTGTGTAGACCTGTTGAGAGCCAGGCCTCGGGTAGCAGTGAGGAGGAAACGAACGGCTGATAAATCAACCAGCACCTCAGACCCTGTGACTGAGGACGACCATGTACAGGTAGGCACACATGGAACTGCTTTATCCTATCCTGATGAGAGGCAGGAACCAAGCTGGCCCTGTCACTTTTCCCTCAGCAAAGCCTTGCCCAATAGAAATGTGACATCAGATTGAAGTTGTCAGCATAGCACAGTATATTATTTTGTACTGCAATCTAGGGCTGGGTGATATGAACAAAATCAAATATCACAATATTTTTGACCAAATACCTCGATATCGATATCGGACAATATTGTAGGGATGACTATTGGTGCTTTCATAAAATATTTACACAATGAGATTTTAATTAATGTGGATATAAAGTCGGTAAAGGCAAATAATAGAACAGCTAGAACAGTCTGGTAAGTTCAGAAAATGACATCACTTTACTGTAATGCAGCCTTTAAAACCAGGAAAAGACACTTATGCCATATCACGATATTACGATATCCAAAATCTAAGACGATATCTAGTCTCATATCACGATATCGATATAATATCGATATATTGCCCAGCCCTACTGCAATCTTTAATTGGTAAGAACTGGCAAGACTGCCTGGCATAATGTCAGTGGCTTCATAAGGATAGGAAATGTCTAGCCAAAAGTCTCAACCTGTTTGCCTTTTGTTTTTCATATCATATCAGGGATCCATTTTTATTTTCTTGCAACACACCTTTGGGTCACAAGACAATTTTTAAACAGTTACCTCTGAATGACAATATAATTTTCTAAATTATATTGTGGAAAACAAATCTTATTACTTATCTCTTTACAATCTTGCATAATGGGTATGCTAATAGATGTCTCTCTGCTTTAAGTCTTATATACAATGTATTGGTATAGGGTTAGGGTTATATTTTTTTTACTCTGGGTTCAGTTGTTCCGTAGCCTAGTTTATCTGTCTTGTCAGCTGTGCCTATTAATGCTACATACTGTATATAACCCATACATTATTTATAGACACTAAAGAAATGTATTCATGACTTGAATATAGGCTATGTACGTATATAGTAAACTCTTTATCATTCCAAGAGATAGCACTTCAACCTCATCCAATTGCTTCAAAATCTTGTTTTGCTGTTTTAATGGTCTGGTACTACTGATAATCAATTTTGCTTTAATGAAAACACTGGTTTGAGTTTGTTATATTGTTTGACATCTACAAATGTATAGATTTTCCTTCTTGATCTCAAGCGTGGAAATACACTATTTTGACATGTGGATGTTATCGTAGTGCAATACTTATTCGCATATTCATATAAAAAGGCAGTGGACATTGGCGTTAACAATTATAGTATTATGTATATGTTATATTGGTATTATTGACATACTAAGGTCATTTCACTCCTGTAGGTTTTGTCTCTGAAGAGTAAGAACCTCGTGGGCATCACACTGACCAACTGCGGCATCACAGACTTGGTGCTCAAAGACTGCCCTAAGATGATGTTTGTTCACGGTAGGAAGTGTGTGTGTGTGTGTGTGTGTGTGTGTGTGTGTGTGTGTGTGTGTGTGAGAGAGCGAGAGATGGATAGTTTTCTTGATTTAGTCTTAGGCTCTCAGGTTTAGTCCTGGTTGTGCTTGTTTAAGGAGTATTTGACTCTTCTGTCATCACATGCTGTGGAAACTGTGATGTATTACCTTGTTTTTATTGACATGTTAGTGATTTAACTACGTTTAGAACTTAAGCTGCACATCCTCAGCTAAAACCTATATTAAGGTTCCCTGAAAGAACAAACAAGTAGACATAAACTTTAATTCTTGTTTCATGAAAAACTCAAATTAATTTCCTCTCCCCCCCCCCCCTCCCATTCATACTACCTCAAATATATTCCTTTTAAAACTCTGACTGTATGCAACTTTGTCTTTAGTGTTTAAGACATAAGACATGATACTTTTTCATAACACTGTACGCTGAGTAAGAAACTCCTCTCTCTGTCCTTATGCCTCTCTCTTTCTAGCCACTCGATGTAGAGTGCTGAAGCAGCTGCGAGTAGAGAGTGCTCCCATAGTAAACCGGTTTGACTATGCCCAGTGTAAGAAGCTGGACATGGAGCAGGTCCTGGATCAGATACTCCGGATGCCCCCAGAGAGGAACCGCATCATCTACATGCGGCCCATGCACCAGGTTAGTTAATATATGCTGCTATCTACATTTGCCCAGGTAAAGTGTCGAGAGCTGTGTTCAAAATGAGATACTAACCTACTACATACGTATCAGTATGTACTGCATACTCAGGGTTTCCCATAACATAGACAACACTACATCACATGACTAGGCCGAGCTATAAAACAGCACAGATGAAAATCAACCATAGCCTACTTTTTTCAATAATATAATATAGAATTTATAATTTTACAGTGTATTTTTTTTATTGTTTCTATACGTCTTATTTTGGCTACATTTCATCAGCGTACATTAGCGATTATCAGTACTTTTATCATGTCATTGGGCATCAAGGTGCAAGGTCCCCCACCCCGACCCCCCCCCTTCATTTTGTCAAAGAAATGAAGAAAAAAGTGTGTTCTTGAAGGGTCTATTCAAATAGTCAATGTCAGATTTCAGAGAGGAGCTCCTAAAAGCCCCAGTACATAATCACTCCCAGTTGAAAGTTTGTTGCCCCATTATTGGCTTTTTTATTAAACAGTAGTGTTGACCCAGTACTGATGTAAGACAGTACCAGGTGCTCATGGCTGTCATCAGTGCCATGCTTTACAGATTGAGACTCCCATCTAGCCCTGCAGCTTTCATGATGGTTTACTGCTGGAAAGGCTTTTGTACTTGCTCCTCTGTGATAAAGATAAAGATACCTATGAATGTAGCTTTTGCAATTAAAGATCAAGGTGTTTGAATGAGTCGGATGCATAAAAATCAATGCGGTTTCAGTATGGAGCAAATTAATTATGTGGTAATTGTCAAATTAATGCATCATTAATTCTGTGTCCCCGCACCCCCCTCTTATTTTTTCTAGATTGACTCTCTAGCTTTGGAGCGTCAGCTGTTCCAGGGTCCCTATCCCTATCACATCGCTATAGTGCACGAGTTCAGTAACCCTCCAAATATACGCAACAAGGTCCGCATTCGCAGCTGGATGGACACCATAGCGAACATCAGCCAGTGAGTACTAACACTGATAGCCACAGACAATAAAGTCCACCCCAGTGTCAAGTGTTTTTCAATTGTTTGTGGTCTATATCAAACATTGATATGTGGATTGTATGGATCCTAGTATCCTGGTGGGGATGCCGATTTAAGCAAAAAAAAAAAAAAAAAACTGAAGTGGATGAACTTTAAAGCTTTTTGCTCATATTTATTCAGTCACATGAGATGAACAATATAGATGAATGTGAAATCAG
Source organism: Centroberyx affinis (assembly GCF_046629955.1). Classification (NCBI taxonomy): domain Eukaryota; kingdom Metazoa; phylum Chordata; class Actinopteri; order Beryciformes; family Berycidae; genus Centroberyx; species Centroberyx affinis. The sequence goes on along the minus strand of NW_027284252.1, from coordinate 4,602 downwards.
GATGGTTTGAACTAGAAATAAAAAACAGAGGAAACAACTGTTTGTAATGAAAAGTTCGAATTAGTAAATTTAAATCTTACTTTGTACAGTAAGTACCCAAATATAATGTTGACGATAGGGCTGGGCGATATGGTTGAAATCAATATCACAATAATCATAAGGATTTTTCTCGATATCAGTATATATCATGATATGGTTCATGTATGCAAAATCACGTTAAATAATCAAATTAATGTTCATCTCATTGAACCGAATGGTAATGTTAGGTGTGATGTCAAACAAAACAGAAATATTCAAATAATATTCCTACCATACCTCATTTTATGAGAGTTTTTAAGTAAAATTTGCTTGTCATCATCAATTTAGACAGCAGAAATGTGTGTCACGATATTAAAATATCTTCTTATCATCACGATATGATTCCACTGAAAGACGATAAACGATAATATTGAATTATCGCCCAGCCCTAGTTGACGATATACAGTATTAGAGCTGCAACGATTAATCGATTAGTTGTCAACCATTATATTCGCCAACTATTTTGATAATCGATTAATCAGTTTGAGTAATTTTGTAAGAAAAATAAGTCAAAATTCTCTGATTCCAGCTTCTTAAATGTGAATATTTTCTGGTTTCTTTCCTCCTCTATGACAGTAAACTGAATATCTTTGGGTTGTGGACAAAACAAGACATTTGGACGTCATCTTGGGCTTTGGGAAACACTGATCAACTACTTTCACCATTTTCTGACATTTTATAGACCAAACAACTAATCGATTAATCGAGAAAATAATCAACAGATTAATCGACAATGAAAATAATCGTTAGTTGCAGCCCTATACAGTATGAAAGTAGGAAATAAAAAAAACAGTAAAAAAAAGTAAAATGCATCCAAAAGAAATCACATACTGCTCTTCATCCAACAAACCTTTGACTGGAATTGGCTTGTTAGGTAAACCCAGGTGTGGGTAATTATGCAGTTGCTGGAGGTAAGCCCTCCCCTGGAGACTGCTGATTGGGTGTTGCTTGGGTGTGGACAGTGGTTACATCCAACAGTTTAGCACAGTCTAAAAGGGGCTCTAATGACAATTTGAGTCGGTCAGCAATGCATTTTTGTTGCATATGATGCCTCTGCCTCTTTGTCACAATTAATCCTTACAAGCAAAATGTGTGGGATGCTTTCCTAGGTACTATCTTTCTAAGGAACCACCAAAGAAATTGTTCATTGGCAAATAAAGGGATGTTAAAGAAAAAAATCCACCCTAAAACAATTTAACACTGATTTCAAAAACAGATGATGTACCGTAATGTACCTTGCATTTCTGGGCCCATTTTGTTGTTTGGTGGTGTATTTTCTTATTCCCATAGATGACCGGCCAAACGTAGACAACATGTCATCACGTCAAGATATTTCTAGGGCAGCTACAGTGGAGTTTGATAACAGAACATTTTTCAGCTATCTAAAACGTCAACGGTAAACATCAGCTTTTGTTGTCAGTCCCTCAGAATCAAAGAGCAAGGGCTTCTTTTAGACCCATAACTTTCAATAATCATACAGGGAGGAATCCATCATAGAAGAGGCAGAGGCACAGTGTGATTGGCGTGTTAGTGTGATGACTGAGGTGCTTGCTCACCTGTTGCCACTGGTAGTGCATGAAAAGTTTTTTCAAGTGCATCTACTACATAAAATGAATTCAATTCTTATGCAGTTCCAGTCTATACACCAAAAAATATCAATATATCTGAACCATTTGATGACTTTCTTCAGAGAGGGATTTGTGGATTCATTAAAAATGAATTTCTGTTCAAAGAAGCCTACATACAGACGTACAGGTGTAATTTGGTGCAAAGGTAGAGCCCATGGCAGTTCTTCTTACTTCCTTCCTCCTTCCTTCTCAATGGAAAAATAGTTGAGCTTGAGTGCCAAGGATGCCAATTCACACAAGAACTCACTAGGGGGGGACGTATGCCCATCAGGATTTTGTAGGAACAATGCCAATACATCTAAGCCTTGGTCATCGGAAATATTGGTATAGAGGCACTCAAGATCAAAAGTAGCCAAAATCAAGGTAGTGTTTCCAATTCTGATAATTTATTGATCACATCAGTGGAGTCCTTGACATATGTTGGCAAATTCTGGACCAGAGGCTTAATGAAATGGTCTACGTAGTTGGAAAGTGGCTCCAGTAATGATTCATTGATTAGAAAGGCTTTTATGAATTTTTGGAAGCATACAGAAAACGGGTGTCATGGGAAATTTGCAGTTCAAATAGTCCTCCTGTTGTAATATCCAGCTCTGATCAAGGGCATATTTTAGGTAGTTGGTTATTTTCCTTTGGAAATCAGCAGTAGGGTTGGCTTTAAGCTTCCTCTAGAAAGCCATCTAGCTGACGATATGTGTCTGTTCGATAGTCCCTTAGATTCTGGATGACAATTGCACCTCCCTTATCTGCAGGTTTAATGACAATGCTGGTGTCCTAAGTTCTTGGATAGCTGCTTGTTCATCTCGCCTCATATTTTTATGAGAGTGGGGGGGGATTCATAGAAGCGTAAGACTCCTTGTTCCACAAGTCTACAAAAGGTATGTATGGATGGATTGGATACTAAAGGCATAAATGTGCAGTCTGAACACAGGCTTATTAGGCCTTTGTGTCTCAGCGGGCCCATCAGGTTCACCAAACATATGCCTCAGTTTGATTTAACTAAAAAAGCGGAAAAGATCAGTCTTTAAGTCAAAGGAGTTGTTACGATAAGTGGGGACAAATGAGATAACCTGACGCACCAGATGATTTGTTACACAGAACCATCTGGGAAGTCGTCCTTGGAAACTGTTTGGAAAAGGGCAGGCACTTTCAAAAATTACTTGGCAGGTGATTGGATGAACCATCTGTCTATCACCGTCTATCACGGGCTAACTTCAGCCAATCAGATCAACGAACCATATAGTTAGCATGTCGGTAGACGATTCTTGCCGTCTTTGTAAGGAAAATTTGCTCATAAAGGGCACTCTTACTCTCCAGTTCAGAAATAACTGGTATTACAGCAGCATCTACGCTAGCCTCTTTAGGAGCCGCCATTGTTGTGAATGAACAGTCGCTTCTCGCTGTCGTCACACCTAAACCACGCCCCCAGCTGCCCTCATAGGACGCTGATTGGTCCGCACCGCTGTGGTTCGGCCACAAACGCAAAACTTGAAGCCTGGCAAGATGGATTCTCACGTGATCGTGATCTCGCGAATCCAGCTGCCTCGCAAGGTAACAAATGAGAGGCCTTTACTTAAATCAAAGAGTTGGTGTGAGGAGAGTACCTTATCAGAAAGGTCCTTGGCTGTCCATTTGTAGACCTGGTTCAGCTGATAGTCAATGGTGTCCCTCTTATATTTGATCTTTTTCGCTATCAGTCCTTCTTCAAAGCTTTTTAGAGTTGTTTTGTTGGATTGATGGATCACACTAAAGTCATCTCCAAACATCTGTGTCTGAATCTCCTGGTTTAGGATTTCTTTACTGTCCTCTTTTTGGTGTTAGACCTCCTGAATGATCAGGAGCATCAGGTCCAGGGAGCACTTATTAAGTATATCACACCACTTTGTTAAAATCTTCTTTGTCCCGTCCAATGGATGGGGCCTTTTGGATGCAAAGTCCCTGGGGTATATGTTGATTACGCCAGTATTCGCTGAGAGTGCTGCCATGGAGCTTCAGGTGTATTTCTTTCTGCTGCAGTCAACGTAACTTGGTCTTCATCTGTTCAATGGAGGTAGGGGAGTTTTCCAATGTGTCAGAAACAGGAAACAAATCCTCTCTGCATCTGTGTGTGAGAGAAGGCAAAGGTACACGTGTGTAGGAAGTGTTATAAGCAATGATTGCTAAAGTTACTGTATTTCTCATAGAAGAGATGAAGGCAGCTGATCACTAGGGAGCCAGAGAACTGAGATCATATTCAAATAAACTGATCATTAATAAACTGATCAGTTAGGTCTACATGTCATCACCACAAATGAACCGTGGGACAGTACAGAACCTTGAGTGTTTAGAATTAAAATTGGTTACTTGCCATAGGTACATGATGGAGTATGTGGTAGAGTAGACAAACATGGCAGTCAAAATGTTAAGTTCCCACCTTGGCCATCCCTCCTCCAGTAGCTGCAAGAAATAAAATTAATGTATTTATTTCAACAGAGTGTGCCAGTTCAAAAAGCTGTTTCAGAGACCTTTCCACCTTATCAGGAAACATTTCTGGAGGAAAAACTGATTTACATACCAAGTCTACACACCCTTTCAAACTTTCTAGTTTTTATTGCTTAGAGGCCCGAATTGAAATCCCATTAAATCACTTTTCACTTTCGTCCTATTAATCCTTAAATTTTGCTATGTTGGTATCTGAATTTAGCTACCAAGACTCTGCCAGACAGCCTTAATCACCGTTCTCCCATAAGGCCATTGTGCTGCTCTCAAACCAGTAGGTCCAGCCTCATTTGCATTGACTGACAGATGTACCCATCATGAAGAAAAGTGTCATCATAAAATGAACAGTTTATCTAGGAATGAAAAGACATGTTTTAATTATTTTCTAATTTATTTCCTCATACACAATGGATATCAAAAG
>NW_027284251.1:0-30000 GCF_046629955.1 Centroberyx affinis | reverse complement strand
TCCCTTTGCATTTTTTGCATGAATTAATGTAAATGTAAGGGAACGTTGTTTTTTTTTAAGGGATTTACTGGTTCATAGAGTGTGATGTAAAGCAGGAAGGGAATGCAGGAAATTAGCATAAACTCCAATCATACTGGAATTGTTCGTTAAAGAGAAAAAAAATAATGGTGTATACTAAATTTTAAAGGTGCTATGAAGATCATTTTTTAACATCAGCATATCATTATCAAATTAGTTCTGACTCCTGGTATAATTACCTTAAACAAGTGAAGGGGGAGAAATAAGACGATGAAAAAGGGAGAAAACATATAAAAAATAAAAATAAACATTGTTCTACATATTATTGACAGCTGTGTATCACAGTCGTTGTAATTTACTGTACTTCACTGAGTTTCAGATGCTGCAGCTGAAAATTAAATTCCTCTTCCTCTAACCTCAGGCTTTCTCTTATCTACTCTATTTCAATCTCTCTTCTCTCCTTTCCCCTCTCCTCCATCAATCCTTTACCTCTCTCTCCGCTCTCTTCATCATTCACTCAGGGAAACAGATTTAATTTACCTTCCTCTTCCTGTGCTGCACATCCCTCGCTCCTCTCTGCTCGTCTTTTATCTCGTCTCCTGTCTCTCTCTCTCTCTGCATTAAGCTGATTGGCTGCAGCTGAAGCGTCTCGCTAATGGAAACTAGACTGAGTTGTTCCACACTCACAAAAATGAACATTGACCCTTTTAGGTAAAGAGGACGTTCAGGTGATGTCACCCCTCTCTGGCGGCCATCTTGGAGGTCCTCAGCTCTGTGAACAGCTGACTGTGTTTCTGTCTCAACAGAATTGAACAGACGGTTAATTTCTGTCTGTTTCTGACTGAACTGATCATTTCATCACTGATCCATCTGATTGATTTAGTGTTTAGATAATGTCAGCTTGTTAGCTAGCTAACGCTAACCATAGCATCTGGTCAGCTAACCATCACTGTCTTGTTGTTAACACATCTGATTAGCACACTAGCTAACGTAGCTAGTAGCAGCTAGCGTTAGCATGTTCACATTAACATCAGTGTGTTTGCTGGCTAGTTAGCTAGCTAACAGTTTGTTCAGGTTAACTGAGCTGACTCTTCTCAAGCTACAACTCAAACGCTACACCAGATGCAGAACCGGTGCAGCGAATAAATAATGTTGGCATGACAACCACAGCTGGCTCCATCATGGAGGAACACTGTAGAACTGTGTGTTAGTTGCAGCTTGTTGTGGTGTGGCTGTAGATCCATTCAGTAACGTTCTCAGTAAAAGTGAATAGTGTGATAAGGTGGATTTGTTTCCAAATGTAGGTTACTGTGACACAGTGAACTGTCTTGTCTTTAGCCCTAGTCTCTACTCCAAAACATGAGGAGTTGTAGCTTGAGATCTTATGGAGGTCATAATGTATTTTACAGTATACATCACTGCCTGTTTTGTTTAATCTCATCAAAATGTAGTATGATCCTCCTGTGTTACTCCCGGTAGCCTACATTCAGATGGCTTCATTAAAACTGTGTGTCACATCATTGTAAGTATATTATGTATTAGGGAGATTTTCATCAAATGCTTATGTAATATTGTGTACTTACAATATTTTTCCATAGGTAAATACACAGGTTAATACACTGGAATAGGGTCATTGTAAGGTAAAGTGTTACCCAGTGTGTTGATGGTTGGTGCAGGTTGCCAAGTTGAGCAGGAACGGGCTGATGTGATTATTTTGGTTTGGTTGGATTCCTCGGCTCAGCAGACGGACCATTTGTCTCTCCATCGATTTGTAAATGCATCTCTCTGCTAATGCCTGGAATACAGAGCAGCAGCCTCTCTAACCTTATTCCACTAATGCTGGAGTGTCCTGACCTCTCTCGCCTCCGTCCGTCCGTCCACCCAAACACTCTGCCTCTCACACTGAGGAGGGATTGGATCTGCACAATTAGTCAATAACTCCATATACTTTAGTTTGGCATTTTGTTGATGCTGAAACTTTTCATTTTGCTTAGAATCTGCGTTGTAGTTGAAAATAGTCGAGACATTGGTATCAGATGCAAGAAGTGCAATAAAATCATCAAAACTAATAGCTTTCTACTGTTGCTTTGCTTTTTCACTTATGCAATTATATATTTGTTTTCTTTACTTGTTTCCTTTTGTTTAATTTGCTTTTGATTGTTTCTTATAACACTCTGAGATTTGCTTTGTTGTATATAAATTTCTACTTCTCTATTACTGTTGTTGGTTATTACTGTTGATTAATGATGGTGATCACAGTATCTAGCAAGTCATGCATTCCCAATCAAACAGTGAATTGAAAACCTTGTTAAATTTGACACGTCAACAGTCGTCCAGAGCTGCTGCCTGCAGTGTTTTGTGAAATCAGGACCTAAATATCTTTTTGATATCAGTTCAAAACAGTTTCCAAAGCTGCTTTAATGTTTAATTTTTACAGTGACATAAGTCACATATGGAAACCCACATTCAAAGCACATATGCTTTTTGGACACGTTGGTTTTCATATGTTAACTTTTATTTTCATGTTGTACTCTGACATCACATGGCAGTTTTTACTTAAGATGTGAACAATTCAATTCACACATTTTGACCTGCTGTTACGTACGACAATATTTAATTCCAATTATTAATTCCACATATAAAGAGGCAACAATTCACAGGTGAAAATATTCCAGCTTTCTCTTCGTTCAATCAGAAGAACACAGACGAGGCAGAGGCTTCGAGGCCAACATGCCTGGAAAAAAATGTTTCAGTTTTTTCCCTGTTCTTTTTGGCTGGACCGCAACAGCGGGACCAGCCCTACAAACGCAAATGTCTGTCACTGACTGACTGAGTGACTGAGTGACTGACTGACTGACTGACTGACTGAGTGATCAAGTTACACCATTGGTCGGCCGTGGCACGTGGCACATCATAGGATCACAGAGCCAGAAATTTAAGTTTCGTTTTCTTTCGTTTTTCATGCATGTAAGCTGAAGCTAAAGTAGAATCTATACAATTATATCATATCACCGTTTATGTCGATGCATATGCACGAGCTCAGTCCACCTGAAGCCCCTCTGTTCTGAGAGAGACACAAACAAGCATGGAGGTTTCATCACGCCGAGGGCTTATTTCCGACCTTCCCGAAGTTTCCCGGGGCCACGGTTCCGGCCAGTGCCGCTAGCCGGGCGCCGATTTGTTCCTGATGATCCGGCCGAGATTTCGGCCGGGGTCCCGACGACGATGCGCCCCCGGTGTCCGGCAAACAGCGTTTTCAGCACCGACGGGTAACAGAGCGCCTGGCGCTTGGATCGGCAGGATCGATGCGGGCCGTGGGCGCGGTGGAGACGACAGCGGTGGAGAGAGAGACGGGACGCGCTGGAACAATCAGTATGGATGTATGGACTATTATTCTGTATTAGCAGTCTACAGCGGAGTTAGTTACACCATTGGTCGGCCGTGGCACGTGGCACACTCATACACGGTCCAGCCATATACTAGGTTTTGACCTAGTCTTGTTTCTTATTGCTTCACTTCTTCATGTTCTCACTGCAAAAAATAAATAAAATAAAGGCACCAAAATGTTGATTTTAGCTGGACCGGTCATTTTCAAGATTTAATATTTTGCTTCTGTAGCATCTGTAGTTGTATGAAATACACAAAACAATCATCAAGTTAATTTATGTTTTCGTACCAGCTGTGTCAAGTACAACAAACACAATATTAGTGGGTTAAAAATCATTAATGGCAAATTTCTAAAAACAACACATTCCTTATGCTTGTGTATATGTGTGCGTGTGTGAGTGCGTTGATTGGAAGAGTTATAAGACAAGGTGTTGATTGTTCTGTGCCACAAGATGGTCTCTGATTCAATTAACACACACACACACACACACACACACACACCCCATCTTACTGTCAGAACTAGTTTTTCTATTAGTTCCTCATTTCAGACATAGAAGGATAAAAATAAACTCCCCAGCTAAAGCAGGAGGGCAGCTAATAACTGGTCTGTATTGATGTAAAACTCCATGACTCTCAATAACTAAGTCAAAGCTCCTCCATGACCTGAGAATTTGATTCCTTCCTGGTTTGTTCCTGATGTTTTCTCAGTCTGGTTTCCACTCCAGTCGGGCTGAAAACCATCTAATGCGATGAATGTATGAAACCAGTTAGAAAACATTCTGCTAAATTCCTACAAAGTGACCCGGCCATGTGGAAAATTCCCTGATATTCCCTGACTTTCCCTGTCCGGAACACACCTCTCAAAATTCAGTGATATTCCAGATATTCCAGGACTGGTGGGATACAAACTTAACAATGTACAACTCTGTTAATACTGCAATAGAGGCTTTACACTTGCATCACAAATCTCCCTTCTAGTGAGGCATCAGTTCAGTTAACCTGAACAAACTGTTAGCTAGCTAACTAGCCAGCAAACACACTGAAGTTAATGTGAACAATTAATGAACTGCTACTAGCTACGTTAGCTAGAGTGCTAATCAGATGTGTTAACAACAAGACAGTGATGGTTAGCTGACCAGATGCTATGGTTAGCTAGCTAACAAGCTGACATTATCTAAACACTAAATCAATCAGATGGATCAGTGATGAAATGATCAGTTCAGTCAGAAACAGACAGAAATTAACCGTCTGTTCAATTCTGTTGAGACAGAAACACAGTCAGCTGTTCACAGAGCTGGGGACCTCCAAGATGGCCGCCGGCATGCCTGAAATCCTTCTATACTTGAATAGCAGAAATTCACAGCCGTCTGTCTGCGGTTCTTCTCGTCTGTTTCCAGCTGTATCTGCCTATCGGTTACAGCTCTTCACCTGTCTCCCTGAGCCCAACACTGAAGGATTTATCTGAGGGAACCGCTCGCTACGAAAGAACCGCATTAATATTTCATCTACATTTAATCTGGAAGCTCTGTGTGTGTGTGTGTGTGTGTGTGTGTGTGAACAGAAACCGGGGGACCCCACATTCTCTCCATCCCTCCCTCCTTTGAAAGAGAAGGGAAGTACGACGCCTTCTGTTCAGCTGTCCCACTTTTCCTCTTTCTCCCTCTCTCTTTTCTCTCTCTCCTTTTTCTTGCCTTCGTTTCTTTTCATGCCGGGCCTGTTAAAGAGGTTTTGAAGGGCTGGTGGAGGGAAAAGAGAGAGGGAGGGAGGGAGGGAGGGAGGCGACGGAGAATAGGCGGCTCTCTCTTGCCATTGAGAGGAGTCATTTGAAGCGAAGTCATTTTTTCGGGGAGGATTTTCTGAGGCTTTTGTGGCGGGAGGCAGAGTGATGTGAGTCGCGGCCCAGCTGTGGATTATGTTTGGAAAAAGAAACTCGGCTTGGCGTCTTAATCACCAGTAATCCCTCTATTCTTCTCCACATTTTGCCATACAGCTGCAGCAGTGTGAAAACTTAGTTCCTCCAACTTTGGGTTTATTTTTTGTCGTTTAGCTTTCGCTTTAGTTGTTCAATTAGAGAGAGAGAGAGAGAGAGAGACAGAGAGACAGAGAGAGAGACTTTGGACTTTGGATGTGGGATGAAGCCTTCGTGTCGACAAGCGTCCGCCCTGCAGAATTAATATGGAAGACGAAGGAAGAAGATCAAATTTAAAGGAGAACACCGGTGTCAATTAGAGTTCAAGCTCATTTACCACCGTCTACGTCGAGTTTACATTTGATTTGATTTGTTGATTCATTACGATCATATACTGTTACACAAACAAATATACAACAAAATCAAACCCCTACCTGCTCACTCACTTTAAGTCGCTCAGGCTCAGAGCATCAGCTAAACGCCCAAACTTCAAGCTTTAAAATATACTTTTAGGGCTTTTACAACGTCTGGTTTTGCGTTCAGTAAACCTCGTCGAAAGGTCTGTTTTTAGTCATGAATAAGACTAAATTGCACCCGATAGGACACTTCACCACACGATCGACTGCCGCTGCGCTTGAGCTGTGGAGTGCCGCTCTTGAACAACGAACAAAAGGTCTTTGAAAGGGCTTGAAAGTCTGCAAGGCCTTGGAAGTCGACAGAGACTCAACTTCTGCCGTTCCAGTTAGAAACAGAGCGGTCGCAGAGAGAGGTTTGGACTTTAGAGAGAGCGCTCTCATCTGAAGCACAGACAGGACTGCCTTGACTGTTGACACTCCATTACACTCAACAGAAATTAGACTTGTAAATTTAAACTGTCTGGTTATCGTCTGTAATAAAAGATTAAAGCTGAGTCATTTGGCTTTGAGGCGAGTTCAAAGGTCAACACGCACAAAAACATGAACAAAAATAAAAATTACACAATACCACTCATAACCAATCACACTAATCCCCCACACAACACACATAACACACTCACACACAAACGCCATCCCTTACATTTTTCCCCAAAATACACACATACACACACACATACGGGAGTCTCCTCCAGGAAATAATCCCTCAAAAAACATGTTGCCTCTGAAGCTTTACTGTCACATCCATGGCTTTTTATTTAGGCTGTCTTTATGAGCTGGGACAGCGGTTCATTTCAAGCTAGGTTTGACCCTGTGAAGGAATTTAAAAACGATGAAAAATGAGTAAATGTTAAAAAATCTATACAGCATGCATTGCAAAATGATTGGGAGAAATGTAAACTACTAACAACTAACCCTAACCCTATTATTATTATTATTATATTCCCGAAATGAGTTTTGTGTTAGAGTTGCCATCCTGTGGTGAATAGCATGGACATTAATTTTATCAGTTAATTAATAATACTTATAATAATAGTTATAATAATCATAAACACATCAAAATCAATAGAGTTTTTCCTCTAGGGGTCATCAATGTCCATACCAAGTTTGAAAAGATTCTTATAAAAACTGTTCAAGTTATCGCGTTCACACGAAGGATTGGCGGCGGATGCGGTGGTGGACGCGGCGGCAGGTGGGGTGAATACATAATAATAATATAATATAATTATAGGGTGGTCAGTACCTTCTGCTTGTAATTTTGTAGATAACACACTCAGAGGAGATACTGGATACGATACCAAGTGCTTTTTCTGGGGGGAGAGACCACTGGGATAAATGTCTCAAACAAAAGGCATAATGGTATAACAAAATATTGGGAATACCCAGCCCCCCTTGATCGACTGGTCTTTGCAGCTTTCGTAGCTTTAGCCTTGGCTTTTATTGTTCCACAGGAATTTGTTACAAAGTCTTTTGAAATTAGAAAAATAATGCAAGGGTACTTTTACCGGTATCATCTGTAATAGATAGTTGAACTTCGGGACCCACAACCATTTTTAAGAGATTTGCCTTACCCCATAATGACAGCCGTAGAGGTATCCATCTATCCAACTTCAACTTCAACTTTATTGTCCCTGAGGGGAAATTTGTCTTGCAGCCAGGTAAAAACATAGAACACACAGAGACATAGGCACACAGACTCAGGTACAAAAAACATGATAAAATACATGAATACGTCAAGTGACAACAAGAAACCTAGAGTATGTTTAGCCATAGCTAAAACCATCATCAGCCCCCAGTATTTAAATGGGAAACTAATCATCAGCTGGGTCATCATGAGCATTTAACAGTTTGGTGGCCTGAGAAATAAAATAATTATTCAACCTGTTAGACCTGGTCTTTGGTAGTCTAAATCTCCGTCCGGAGGGTAGGAGCTCAGATTCTCCATACAGAGGATGAAGAGGACACTGTAAAATATCTTGAGCCTTAGAAGTTGCTCTCTTACGGAAGATGTGAGACAGATCAGGCAGTTTAACACCAATGATCTTACTGGCCACTTTAACTATATGTTGCAACCTGTTCTTGTCACCTGTTGAGAGATTACCAAAGTAATAATAGAGAAGGTGATGACTGACTCTACTATGGAGCTGTAGAAGAGTGTCATGAGTTTAGTACACACACCAACCAATTAAGCTTCCGGAGGAAGTGCAGTCGTTGCTGGGCTTTTTTACAAATTGCACCTGTGTTGTCATTGAATCAGCTTGTTATCAATTATAGTACCCAGGTATTTGTAACACTGAACCTGTTCAATGGTCTGACCCTTAATGACTGTCTGAATGGGCGTGCAGGGCTTTCTTCTAAAGTCTACACACATATCTTTAGTTTTGGTGACATTCAATTTTAAAAAACAGTTATCACACCACTGAACAAAATCGTCCACTACTGGGCCAAGAGCAGAATCACTCCCCTGTAACAGACTCACTATGACCGAGTCATCTGCGAACTTCAGAATGTGTCTACCAAGATGGAAACTTCTGCAGTCGTCTGTATACAGTATGTATAAAATAGGTGACAGAACACAGCCCTGCGGTGAACCAGTGGAGGAGCACACCATGACAGACATAGTGCCATTTACCCTGAAACACTGGGATCTGTCCACCAGAAAATCTAAAATCCATCCAAAAAAACCAATAAGTGTGCATGTGTACCTGGGCCTTCAAGGTGATTAAAAATTAAGTTAAGAAGGGTAAGAACAGCATCATCAACCCCTCTTTTGTTCCTGTATGCAAACTGCAGAGGATCCAGTGAATCCTTCACAGCCCCAACTAACTCCCTTTTGATAAGCTTTTCGAATGCCTTCATAACCAGTGAAGTCAGGGCCACAGTCTAAAATCACAGATGCCCTTAGGGGACTTGTTCTTAGCCACTGGCACAATTGTTGACTGTTTCCATAGCCTGGGAACCTTTTGTTGCTCTAAGGAACCCTTAAATATGAGGTGGAAAATAAAGCATAATTGATCTGCACAACGTTTGAGAAGGTGACCAGAAATATTGTCAGGGCCAGGGCTCTTATTGGTCTTGGTTTGAAGGAGTATGCGCCTGACACCTTGTATGTCAAGTTCTAGCTGTGAAGTGATGGAGGTTTTCAATCTTATCTGATCAACTTGTTCCTTAAAATCATTTGTATCAAACCTTAGATAAAATGTATTAAAATTATCAGCTAGCTCCTTGTCTGATTTAAAACTATCCAGTTGTATAATTTTATTACTTTTCCTCTGCATGCTTGTCATGACTGACATACCATTACAGACACTTTTTAGATCATTACTTTTAAACTTCTCTTCAATTTTCTCCTTATAACTAAATTTAGCTTTTTTAATCTCGGCTGTAACCAGTCGTTTTGCCTCTCTATTCTCTTCAATACTCCCATTTTTAAAAAGAGCATGTTTCTTCCTAATCATTTATTTCAAGGATTTAGTAATCCATGGTTTATTATTTGGATACAGTTTAACCTGTCGTGTAGGTATAACAGTCTCCTCACAGAATGTAATATAGCTACACATTAAAAGTTAGTTCATCAATGTCCATGGTGCTTGTACAAGACCCCTCAGATCCATTTGACTGGGTAAATACGGACCAGTCTGTGGCTGCCTTGTAGACATTGGATAGCATCCTTTGACCACACTTTCACAGATTTGGTGTGGACGACCTCTGTTTTTAATACAGTCTTGTAGACTGGTTCCAGATGTATGGTGTTGTGATCTGATGATCCTACGGGAGGCATCATAGTTGATCTGTATGCTCCTTTGATGGACCCATAACAGAGATCAAGAGTCCAGGTCACTTTCAAATTTAATAATAAGAGGTTCCATACTAATCTTCACAAAATCTTTTAAATTAAGAGGGAAAGTGACACCAACATACATACGCCCTCTGGCTGGCCACTGAAATTCTGCTGGAAAGAAGGCTTTAGGCCAAAACTGTGTGAGTGGAAGAGCTTCTGACTTAGACCAATTCACTTTATACCCGGATATTTTTGAAAATCTGTGTAAAATTTCAAAAAGTGAGGGCAGCGATGTTTGATGGTTGGATACAAAAAGTAAAATATCATCCGCATATAACATCTATTTTTTTCATCATTCATCATCATCATTTTTCATCATCATTTATGGGCAATCTGATTGCTTAGAATTCCAGGAAACTGTGCTGTTCTTCTAATAGTGACCGCTAGTGGCCCCAAGGCTAGCGTGAACAGACAAGGGGACATTGGGCATCCTTGTCTCGTACCTCTGAACAAGTCAAACTGAGTTGTCAATACAGCAGCTGTCGGTGTACTATAAATCAGTTTGACCCATCGTATAAATCTTTCCCCAAAACCAAATACTTTCAAAACCAAAAATAAATAGTTCCACTCCACTTGATGATAGGCTTTTTCAGCATCTAACGAGATTACAGCTGTGGGAGGGTTACCATTACATTGATTCCACATTATATCAATAAATCATCTTACATTATATGAGGCACAGCGATTCCTGATAAAGCCTACCTGGTCTGGATGGATAAGTCTAGATATTACTTTTTCCAATCTTTTGGCTAACACTTTTGTCAATATCTTATAGTCAATATTAATCAAAGATATACTGTAGGTCGATAACTACTGCATTCAGAAGGGTCTTTACCTTTTTTATATATGAGGGAAATCAACCCGTCACATATAAGTGAAGTACACCTTCGATGAAAGATTCATTATACATATCATAAAGAGGGGGACACAATTCTGCCTAAGTCGTCCTCTAAAAAGTAAGAATTCTGGGTTAATATATTATTTAGTTCATACTTCAGCTGAGTCAGAATTCTTAAATCTGAGGCATGCAATGTTTTCTGTTTCTGTTCTAATATAATCTCTAAGAAATGCTTTGATGGTTTCCCAAACCACTCCACAAGATGGCGCTGTAGGCACTGGAGTTAAACTGCCACCTTGGGGTTTTATGAGTTTTCTCAATTGGCTTTATCAACATAGATAGGAGCGTGATCGGAGATTAAAATGCTCCCTATAGTACATGAGATCTCAACTGGATGAGTTGTTTAGGTATAAGAAATAAATATATTCTAGAAAAGGAATTATTAGGTGATGAATAGAATATATAGCCAAGCACTGTTGGATTAAGTAATCTCCATATATCAATTAAACCCTTTTTCAGATTTAACTCAGACAATACTGAGGCTGCTCTATGTGGGCGAGTCCTGGATTGATTGCTATGATCCAACAGGTCTAAAGCTAAATTAAAGTCACCTTCCAGTATTATTGGGAAATCCCACAATCACACATTGGCTATGATCAGTGATGATCCTTGAACACACAAACAGCTTTTAATGAACCTGAAGACATAAAATAAAACACTGGAAAGTATAGAATATGGGAACTCTAACACTCTGTTGTATACAATTCAGATTCAGAAAGCTTCATTGTCTATCACAAGCATGACAGCAAATTGTCTTTGATGTGTTTCATAAAAAAGACATAAAAAAGACATACCACATCAGAACAATAAATAGACATACGTATATCTTCATGATATAGCTTTAAGGCATTTTTGCTTTTTACTTTTCTCAAGGGATAGTTAATAGTGTTAACCTAGGGGAAATGTACTATCAAAATTATACAGTTATCTGGGTTATTTATTTGTGTGGTCCTTTACAGTTTGTGTTGTTCATTTCTTGTAATGATGAAACATTATCTTATGAACAGCTAGCTTGCGCTAGTTCTTTATTGTTTTTAGCTCACCAACCAGGCACCACCTGTTCTGGCCGTCTATTCTGGCCGTCCCTTAATTCACAGCCATCTGTTGGTCAAACTTGGCATAACACTTCTTATGTTACTGAATATCACTACACAGTTCACCTTTTTAAGTCTGTCTTGTTGATAAAGTATATGCCGACACTCCCATGACGCTCTCAGACCCCCAGATTTCAGACACAAATTAGATGCAAATATGGACTAATCCTCTCAAATGAATCCCACACCCTCTGGAGGCATAAATACGTTGAAGTTTGAGCGTTCTGGTGAACTATGACCTGTGGTGAGAGCTCAGACTTAAACTATCTCAAAGAGATTATGAAGCTAAAAATAAGTTAAAAATAAAAAATGAGTAAAATGGATCAAATGAATGAATTGCAAAAATCTAAAAATGAAAATGGGTTTCAATCATAATACCCCAAAAGTTTAAAAGTGTTTAAGTGTCTAATAGTCCAAGTTTTGTCAAAGTTTCCAAGTTTTTCTTCTCACCAGAGGCTAAGTCTGAAAGTCCAAGAAAAGAAGAAAGGCCAGATAAGATACGGCCGTCCTCGGTGATGAGGATCCAAAACGGGGCGACGAGGGTCTGGAACATCAGCTTTTAAAGACCTGTTACATGATTCAATTGTCAACTTTTGCAGGTGCACAACAAAAAACATTACTTCATGTTTTTGTCTAGATTAAGTATGCAAATTCTCAGAATTTTATGTTGAAAATGGAATATGTGACACTCGTTTGAAATCTACCTTAATATAGATGGACAGATCTTATCATGCACCCTGCTGGTTGCCTCAGTCATAACATGACTCCTCCTCTCTTCAAACCGACAGCAGATAGCTCAACAAGTTCATGACTTGTCCTTGGTGTTAAAGGTTTTGAGTTGAAGTCCTGGGTGATGCTGAGTAAATGTGCTTTGTTTGCTGTAACTCTTTTTTTCCTCATACGCTACATCTGGCCGGCCCCGTCCATGACTGCTTGCAGTCCTAGTTTTTGTTTGTTTTTTGTTTATCACACCTGTTTGTACTTAAGCCAAACACCTGTTGACCACATCATATTTTCAGGACATGTTCAGTGTGTCAGAATCTCCTACGATCATGTTGCAATGACTGCCCTTCTGTATCATATCACAGGGTTTCTGTCAGTCTCCTCCTGTACTACATCAGTCCTCATCTTAAAGGGACAGCACTCATAACAGAATACTGCTACCTTTGACCATAATGCATACACATCAAGATTAATTATATTTCACATTTGTTAAATTTGATTACAATGATTATTTAACATGATTACAATGATTACTTTGATCAAATGATTATTATGATTTGATTACATGAAGCATAAACTAAGCATGGTTACAAATGCAGTGATTCATTCATTTTTATTGATTCTAGGATTGTATTATAATAGAAGAGTAACTTTTGAACCTTTGTACACCTTGTATAACCCCAGGTGGTCAGTCCTGTGGATTTATGATTAGCACAGCATTTATTGAACACATTTGAAGTGAACATATATAGTATATAACATGTACACGTATAGTATAAAGTGTCTCCTGTAAGGTGTGATTGGGATGGAAAGTGATACAGTAAGCTAAAGATAGCAGCATGAGCTCTAGAGGAGTAAAAAACAACTTTGTTTAGTAGCTGCTCCCTTTTGGCACATGTAGAGTATGGTAATATTGTAATTTTAGACAGTTGTAGGCATGTGCAAGATTAATTCCTTCCTTCTTCATTATGTGATTCTGTTGGGCCTAAATAGATTTGAAAATCTCCCTATTTATGGATTCTCAAGGTCTGCAAGTGTGTTGTGGTTGTTGTTGCTGTGGTTGTTGGGTAATCTCAGCACAGTGAATGGGAGAGACTGGAGATGGCTCCTCTATGGATCTCTATGAGAATGTACTTTTAAGTCCTGCTGTTTTGGCACATGCTCAGTAGGATCTCTTAGTCAGCAGAACCTAGACATCTCTGCTGAAATTGCAGTCAGTAAATCTGAACTCATTTCCCTCTTAACTTCATTCTTTATTGGTTTTAGATGCAAAGTTATCCAACAGTAAATTAAGATTACATTGTCAAGATACATAACCAGTAATTTAAATTTTACATTTTGAGAATTCAGCTGATTTTCTTATGCAGAGTGTCTTACAATGAGTGCAACAGTAGAGAAAGCTTCAGTTCCTAAATCACCAACATTACATGAAGTCTGAATCCAAAATGATGAACTCTGCTGCTGTTTAAATGATTTAACTACAAAGAGAAGACTAGTTACAGTGGAGAGAAACTCTAAGAACCTGGAAAAAAGTTAGATCAAATAAATTTAACACTTCAGATGAAGAACCAAAGAAGACAGGATGAACTTTTACCTGGAGTCTAAATATAGAGAAAATTCACTTTAATAGAATAGAGTTAGTTGAGGCGTCCTGGTGGTTCAGTGGTCTAAGGAGCGTACCATGTCATCCCCCTCTCTCTCCCAGTCTTTCCTGTCTCTGGACTTTCAAAAAAGAAAAAGGCGTAAATGCCCCAAAAAATGTATTATCATTTAACAAAGTAGAGATCGGCTACTTTATTTGAATATAATAATTTCAATATTTGTTCATTTTATTTTATTTTTATTTATTTTTTTGTTTTATATATATTTTTTTTTCTTGTGTTATTTGTAATCTTTTTGGCATATTTCCTTTTATGTTTATATATTGTTTGTATATTTTTGTTGTTCGCTGTTGTTGTTATAGATGTTATCCACATCACCATGACAGCTACATCATCATCATGGACACATCTTGATGACATCACAGATTAGTTGATTAAATTCACTGACTGTCCTAGAAATACGAATAATAGACAATAATAATAATAATGATTTTATAATGAATCCTTAAATTGAGCGGTATTCCCCCTTACAGGAATGGATGGCTTGTGTACATGACCTCATCATCTTCATCATTATGAGCATCATCATCATCATCATCATCATCATCATCATTTCTAATTGTGCTGTTCCACTATTACAGAGACCTTCACTGGTAAAATCTCCAGGGAGAGTTTATTCACAGTCTCAATATATGGAAACAGCCTGTCAGTGAAAGTGTGTGTGAAGGTGTGTATGTGTGTGTTAGTATCAGGATCAGAGAATGACAGCTTTCCTCTGTTCCAATCCAGATGCAGTCTGATCCTCTGGAGCTTCTTCTTCTTCTTCTTCACAGGGAGAACTGTGTCTGGATCTGGTGGGGAGAGTGCTCTGTATTTACCATATTTGAACCATATTGTCCAGAATCCAGACTGTATGCCTCTCTTCCTCTCCACAGACTCTGTTGCCACACCCACTGCCCAGTCTGTATTGTCTCCAACCTCAACATCCCAGCTGTGAGTTCCTGAGTTAAAGCCCTCAGATCCCAGGACAGACCAGTAGTAGTCCATCCTCTCTGGGTTTTCAGGAAGCTTCTGTCTCTCTCCCCATCTCACACTGGTCAGATCTTCAGACAGGATGAGTCTTGTACCGGCAGTGTTTGGGTCCAGAACCACAGGAGTGTAGGAGACCATCTCCTTCATCTTGTCCCAGACTGTGAAGCTCAGGTTGCCCAGGTGTTTGGCCTCGTCTATCAGAGCTCCTGAGACCAGCTGTGGATCCTCCAGCAGGGGGCGCTGGACTCTTTCCACTGTAGCCTTGTAGTTCTGCAGGAACGAGGCGTCTTCAGCTCTCAGCTCCTTCTCTATGGCTCTGACTGTGTCTGAAAGAGCTGCTATCTCTCTGCTCAGACCCTCAATCTTCTCCTTCATGGTCTGACTCTTCTGCTCCTCTTCCTCCCTCAGTGCAGCGATCCTGGCCTCCTCTTCCTCTTGTAGAAACTGGTGAAGCTTCTTAAACTCCTCCTTAATCTGCCTCTCTGTGTGTCGGGCCTGGACCTTAATGTGTTCTGCTGTTTGATCACAGTTTCCTTTAACTTCATTAAAGAGCTTCAGTTTCTCCTTTAAGGGCTTCAGTGATTCCTGAAGTTCCTCCTTGTGATCCAGTGCAGCTTCATCGATGGGTCTGATTCTGTGGTTGGTGTGTGTTTTTGAATCTCGACAGACAACACACACTGGCTGCTGATGGTCCAGACAGAAGAGCTTGAGTTTCTCAGAGTGCAGACTGCAGAGAAGCTCAGATCCTGCTGAAGCTCTCTGATCTCTCTCCAGTAAGAAAGCCTCACACAGGTTCTTTAACGCCAAGTTACAAGGTGGTTCACTCTGTAAAGATATTTCCTTACAAACTGGACACTCATGTATTTGTTTCTCTGTCCACCAGCTCTGCAGACAGGCTTTACAGAAGCTGTGGCTGCATGACAGGAGGACAGGATCTTTAAAGATGTCATGGCAGACAGGACAGGAGAGATCCTCCTCTGATCTGGAAGACATTTTCTCTCTGAGTGAAGCTGAAAACAAACCAGACAGAGCGCTCAAACAGGAAGTCAGTCAGTTGTGGCACCACTCCCTCCTCTAGAAAGTTCCCTGAAAGTTACTTTCACTTTGAGTCGTGTTTCTTCTAAAACTCTTGAGTCAGCAGCAAGTTGAAGTAGTAGTATTCCCAGTATTCTCAGTATTCCAGTATTCCCAGTATTCCCTCCTGTAGCTGTCCTCCCTCAGTGGAAGTCGTGGGTTTGGTCTGAAGGTGAATCTTATCGTCTGTTTCTCGGTGTGTGTCTGTTCTCAGTGAGGAGTGAAGAATAACAACATGTTTCCTGGTTTGTCGGAGTTGAGTAAGAGATAGGGGTGGAGCTTTGTCAGACCAGAGCTGAGTTTCATTAGTCATTTAACCAGCCCTCCTTCACTTTCCCTCGGCACTTGGTAATACGTAGCACCATACGTAAGGCGAGTGGCCACTTGCAGAGCAGGGGTGCAGGGTCCAAGGGGGAGCAGAATATTGCAGATGAGTTCATTTCATAAAAATGTCTACATCCTCCAAATATTGTTTGTTTACTTGCATTTATATTTATCACCTGTTCGTGCACCGGAATTGACGGACGATCACGATGCATCCTGGGAAATATGCGCTTGTGAAGTCTACATCGTTGTTGACTCGCTCCCTTGGCCCTTGAAGGGTCGATCTCAGAAAGTTCACTTGAGTTATCAGAGTGATGGAACGACACTTAAGATGGTGACGAAGTGCCGAGGGGAAGTCAATGAGGGCCGGTTGAAACAGAGCAGAGCTGAGTTTCATTCCACAGTGTTTCTCTCTCGTTGCTCACTGGGTATTGTAGTCAGATAGAGGCTCCAGACAACTAGAGTTTGATTTGGATTTGAAGAGTTTGAATCCAAAATGAGATTTCCAAGAGATTTGTAGATGATCTGAGCAATTAGATATATTGAATGATGAACAAAAGGTAATGATAGATGTTTTTCTTTCTTCCCCCAAAATGAATAAACAGCATCTTGGAAATGAACTGTGCGTTGTGTTTCCAGATGATAATCCTGAGATCTTAATTCTTTAAAGGCATGTTGTCAAGTCATTTCTGCCTTGTGAGATCGGCTCCACTGGAGATTTCTGCTGGTCTCCACATGATAATCTATATCTCATAGTCAGATTAATGTTGCTACCTTGGTATAAAGACTGTAAACCAATGAGACCATGTTGGAGACGATTGTTCTCCTCTATCTCACACCAGTAGTATTGTTAGTTCTAGGATGCATTCCATTTGGTAACGATTTCTCCTCATCTCGCATCTCTTCCTCGACTCCTCGGTCAAAGGTCACGGAGGAAGCGAGGAGAAGATGCGAGGAGGCGAGTGAACCTGGCTTGTCAACTGGAACGTCCTCACACCTCACACATATTGAACTGACGTGTGAGGCGTTGCGTTGAGGCTCCTCCCACGCAGGATGACAGCTGTCCAAATTATTCTAAGGCTCATATTTTGTCCACATAAAAACATTTAACAAAATTCAGATTATGTTTAATTAATCTAAATCATGCCAACCTCCAATGAGCCTTGTCTACCTCATGAAGGTAGAACACTTAAAATAAATTCCTAACGCCTTAAAAGCGTCCCGTTCCTGATTTGTTTTTATTCTGTTTTTTAAAATTCGGTCTGTTGTACTCTACATTTTCATGGTGCAAAGCACTTTGTAGCACTGATAAGAAAGGCGCTATACAAATTAGATTATTATTGGGCTATTTAATGTCTTGAGCTGATGTGCGTTATTGTCCAACTTTTATCCTTTATGCGACTTGGATTAGACAACGATCATGTGGGCTGTTTGACACTCACTGCCAGTGAACCAAAGTGCTTTCTTTTTATTCCTAAATAGGCTAGATAACTATATTCCCAAATAACTATAGATCTAGCTGTAAGAGCATAATATGCGATTTAAACAATAAAATGCTGTTAATGAGGTTTAGTAAGAATTTATTCTCCAGAAATTCCATGGCAACACACACAAACACAATTCACAAGAATGATGAATACAGAATGAGATACACATCAAACACAAGCAGCAAAGCAACTGGTGATCCAGAGAAGACACAGAAGTGATTCCAGAAAAAGACAAACATACAAACAAAATATGTCCTGTCATGGCAACGGTCATTACGCACCGTGACCAAGGTTATGAATATGGTGAGAATAGAAACAGAGGCATAAAGGGCAGAGAAATGTGCATTTTTATTTTTCTAAATAAATAAAAAACAATACAAAAAAGGAGGGGGTGTCACATCTTGTCTGCCATTCTCTCTAATATAGTTAAATGTCGCTCTGTCTGCTGCTCAGCCCGTGTGTCCTCGGTCTCTTCCCGGAGAAACCCCAGCAGCAGCTCCCTCTCCTCTTCGCCTCTTGGCAGCCGGGGGACCCGACGAGGCCGCGGAGGTCAGAGGTCACACATGGGAGCGGACAGCAGCATCTGATGGCCCCGGTTGCTCATCAGGGGGACTGGGATCGGGGCTGGATGGGGTCCTCCACACATGAGTCTGTTAAAGCGGGAGGGAGCACCGATGGCCTCCCCCCCGGTAGTCTCATGCATGAAGGAGAACCGGGGCCAGGCTGCAGCTGTTTGCTCCCCATCCTCAGTCCCAGAGCCCGGTGCTGCTGACTTGAGGTCCTATTAGAAAGGGACGTGCATGGTCGCATGTGTACATTTATAGGGTCTATGTCCTAATGAACGGATTTCATTCAGGCCTATTAGATCATGGAACGTCATTCACATTAATGATAAATCCTATAAAATAACTCCATATAAGATTCACGTTACTTGCCCCCCACTCACCCTCTCTATGCGCTGGAGGATCAGCTGTCTCCTCCTCTGTCCCTGTAATCACATTCAAGCCTTAAGATCATTTACTGATGCTTATGTGGGAAAACTTTGACATCCTACAACTACAACAGATCTGTCAACCCTTCATTAACAAATGTTCGGCTAACATTTAAAACCGATGCTATTTCTGTTTGAAGAATATACAGTATAACAAGTTGGGGCTACTTACACCTGTGGATTTTTTGTCCGCACATTTTCTGATGGTATGGAGGCGGGGCTTATATCCGCACGTGCCAATGGTTAATGGACTTCACTCATTATTTCCGCATCGAGGACACACCTGAGTATCCTCCGACCACGCCTTATTGGAGGACGGAGGCGAGGAGACTTGAAGGATCATTCATGCGTCTTTTAACCAATTGGAACGTCCTTCATGATGGCGGCTCATTTTTGGATGCCGGGTCAGTGAGGAGACGAGGTCGCGAGGACGGAGGAGAGAACGCATTTTGGCCAAATGGAATGCACCCCTTGTGTTTCTCCACATAAGACCACATTTCCCATAAGCCCCGTTGCTTTCTGCCCCCCCGCCTCCCTGAAGAGGATCAACATGTTGGAAGTGATTTCTCCATCTTCCTTTCCCTCCTTCCACCATCTGCTGCCAGAAACTCTTTCAGCTTTAGCTCCGTTTGCTCTGGAAGAACAGAACCTCTTCCTGTTTTGTGCTGTAAAGCGATCCAGCAGATTTCCCTCCAGATCCACCAGGTGGAGAAACTATGGAAGATACAGTCAGACTCTCTTTAAGAGAAGTTGGATCACACCATCTTTATAACGCCCACCAGGAAGTAAGTTTGCAACTAAGAAGAAAAGACAATATGTGGTAATGATTTATTACCTCTACCAACAGGGTTCCGTCTGTCTGTCTGTCTGTTAGAAGGATGACTTGTTTTTTCATGGGGCGAAGAAGACCTAATTAACTTTTCACACCAATTGGCCTAATGGGGGCATGGCGGTGAGCGTGGCTTCTCATAAAAAAGACATATAACTTCTGAATGGATTCATGTACAATAAAACTTTGTGGAAAGGTTGGTCCTGGGGCAAAGAAGAACTGATTAACTTTTCAAACTGACTGACCGAAAGGGGGCAGTGGGCGTGGCTTCTCACAAAAAGACATGCAACTTCTGAACGGATTCATGTAATGCCATCAAACTTTGTAACATAACAAGAGGCAAATTCTCCATTTTTTGGCCCAATCAAATAACACGGAGGCACTGGAGAGCTCATGTCCGGGTTAGGGTTAGGGTTAGGGTTAGTTAGTGCTGATTGGTCATGTGGTGTTGCGATAATTGGCTAAAATGCTGAAACCTGGCTAGAATCTGAACAGGCAGATCTCATATCCTGTTACAGTACAGTCATGAACATGACAAACAAGTTGGTAATTATTAACCTTTGGTGAAAATCCAACATGTAAAACTCTTAACAATTGCATTGCGTTGGTGGAGGTATGATCTCTGCTGAGTGCCATCTAATTCATGTGAAGACTCTCATCCCAATGTATGAGTTTAAGGCCTTTGTGAGAGATATGGTATCCAAGTTAATCAGACTCTTGCTTTTTATAGGTTGTTTCCCCACTGCTCCTTGTTTCTGTGATTGTCTCTCTATGTGTTTTAACTCACTGTTTTATTGTTTTTATAATGTATCTACTTGTTTTGTTGTTTTTATAATGTTTAATTGCTCCTGTTTTACTCCTTATTTGCTGCTGTCTTGTCCAGGTCTCCCTTGTGAAAGATATTCTGAATCTCAAGTGGACTTCTTGGTTAAATAAAGGTTAAATAAAATAAAATTGTACATGTAGCACCTTCAGTGAGCCTGGCTCTCAGGCTGAGAGACTATATGTGTATTCTTAATTTTCCTGAGGGCAGTCAAATACAAACTGATCCTAGATCATATTTTCAATTCAAAATATACGTTACCATGACCTGTGGTGAGAGCTCGGACTTAAACTATCTCAAACAGATTATGAGGCTGACGACAAAGTAAATCACACACAACAACAAATGATACTAGTGTCTGGGTTTTAAGTCAATATGTCTGCTGGTTTATTAAGCAGAGTGAAATAATATACTCACAACTCAAAATGTTTTCCTTCTATAAAGCATACTAAATATAATGAGTAAAAATGTATATAAAGGTTAAAAATAAAAAATGAGTACAATGGATCAAATGAATAAAATGCACAAATATAAAAATGAAAATGGGTTTCAATCATAATAACCCAAAAGAAAAGTTTAAAAATGTTTAAGTGTCTAATAGTCCGAGTTTTGTCAAAGTTTCCAAGTTTTTCTTCTCACCAGAGGCGAAGTCCGAAAGTCCAAAAAAAGAAGAAAGTCCAGATAAGATACGGTCCGTCCTCGGTGATGAGGATCCGAAGCGGGGTGACGAGGGTCTGGAACATCAGCTTTTACAGACCTGTTACATGATTCAGTTGTCAACTTCTGCAGGTGCACAACATAAAACATTACTTCATGTACTTCAGCCAAACAGCTGTTGTCCACATCATGTCTTCAGGACATGTTCAGTGTGTCAGAATCTCCTACGATCACGTTAACCAATGACTGCCCTTCTGTATCAGATCACAGGGTTTCTGTCAGTCTCCTCCTGTACTACATCAGTCCTCATCTTAAAGGGACAGCACTCATAACAGAATACTACCTTTGACCATAATGCATACACATCAAGATTAATTACATTTCACACTTGTTAAATTTGATTACAATGATTATTAAACATGATTACAATGATTACTTTGATCAAATGATTATTATGATTTGATTACATGATTATGATTAGCACAGCATTTATTGAACACATTTGAAGTGAACATATATAGTATATAACATGTACACGTATAGTATAAAGAGTCTCCTGTAAGGTGTGATTGGGATGGAAAGTGATACAGTAAGCTAAAGATAGCAGCATGAGATCTAGAGGAGTAAAAAACAACTTTGTTTAGTAGCTGCTCCCTTTTGGCACATGTGCAATATAATATTGTAGTTTCAGACAGTTGTGGGCATGTGCAAGATGAATTCCTTCCTTCTTCATTATGTGATTCTGTTGGGCCTAAATAGATTTGAAAATCTCCCTATTTCTGGATTCTCAAGGTGTACAAGTGTGTTGTGGTTGTTGGGTAATCCCAGCACAGTGAATAATAAAAAACGGCAAAAATGCAAAAGAAATAGAAATAAATAAAAGGGTTAGTAGAGATTGTATAATGCATGCTAATGAATGCTGTTATAGATCATTTCAGTATTTATTAATTTTATTTCTTTCACTTTTTGTTTGTTTTATATTCATATTTATTTTTCTTTCTTGTGTTTTATTTGACTTTAATACTCCTTTTAGCACTTTGAGATTTTCCTTTATGTTTTTATATTGTTGATGCTTTTATATTTTTGTTGTTTGCTGTTGTCATCCACATCACCATGACAGCTACATCATCATCAGGACAACATGACATTTTGATGACATCGTAGATTAGAGAGTTGATTATATTCACTGACTGTCCTAGAAATAAGAATAACAATGTTTATATAATGAATTACAATAAGCGGTATTCCCCTGACAGACATGAATGGTTTGTGTGCATATCATCTTCATCATCATCATCATCATCATCATCATCATCATCATCAACATCATCATCATCATCATCTCTAACTGTGCTGTTCCACTGTTACAGAGACCTTCACTGGTAAAATCTTCAGAGAGAGTTTATTCACAGTGGCAATGTATGGAAACAGCCTGTCAGTGAAAGTGTGTGTGAAGGTGTGTATGTGTGTGTTAGTGTCAGGATCAGAGAATGAC
Source organism: Centroberyx affinis (assembly GCF_046629955.1). NCBI lineage: Eukaryota > Metazoa > Chordata > Actinopteri > Beryciformes > Berycidae > Centroberyx > Centroberyx affinis. The sequence continues at coordinate 7,404 of NW_027284251.1, read as the reverse complement.
AGCTTTCCTCTGTTCCAGTCCAGATGCAGTCTGATCCTCTGGAACTTCTTCTTCACTGGGAGAACAGTGCCTGGATCTGGTGGGGAGCGTGCTCTGTATTCACCATTATAAAACCTTATTCTCCATAATCCAGACTGTATGTCTCCCTTCCTCTCCACAGACTCTGCTGCCACACCCAGTCTCCAGTTTGTATTGTCTCCAACCTCAACATCCCAGCTGTGAGTTCCTGAGTTAAAGCCCTCAGATCCCAGGACAGAGCTGTAGCAGTCAAGCCTCTCTGGGTTTTCAGGAAGCTTCTGTCTCTCTCCATATCTCACACTGGTCAGATCTTCAGACAGGATGAGTTCTGGATCTGCAGTGTTTGGGTCCAGAATCACAGGAGTGTAGGAGACCATCTCCTTCATCTTGTCCCAGACTGTGAAGCTCAGGTTGCCCAGGTGTTTGGCCTCGTCTATCAGAGCTCCTGAGACCAGCTGTGGATCCTCCAGCAGGGGGCGCTGGACTCTTTCCACTGTAGCCTTGTAGTTCTGCAGGAACGAGACGTCTTCAGCTCTCAGCTCCTTCTCTATGGCTCTGACTGTGTCTGAAAGAGCTGCTATCTCTCTGCTCAGACCCTCGATCTTCTCCTTCATCATCTGACTCTTCTGCTCCTCTTCCTCCCTCAGTGCAGCGATCCTGGCCTCCTCTTCCTCTTGTAGAAACTGGTGAAGCTTCTTAAACTCCTCCTTAATCTGCCTCTCTGTGTGTCGGGCCTGGACCTTAATGTGTTCTTCTGTTTCATCACAGTTTCCTTTAACTTCATTAAAGAGCTCCAGTTTCTCCTTTAAGGGCTTCAGTGATTCCTGAAGTTCCTCCTTGTGATCCTGTGCAGCTTCATCGATGGGTCTGATTCTGTGGTTGGTGTGTGTTTTTGCATCTCGACAGACAAGACACACTGGCTGCTGATGGTCCAGACAGAAGAGCTTGAGTTTCTCAGAGTGCAGACTGCAGAGAAGCTCAGATCCTGCTGAAGCTCTCTGATCTCTCTCCAGTAAGAAAGCCTCACACAGGTTCTTTAACACCAAGTTACAAGGTGGTTCCACCTTTGAAGATCTTCTCTTACAAACTGGACACTCATGTGTTTGTTTCTCTGTCCACCATCTCTGCAGACAGGCTTTACAGAAGCTGTGGCTACATGACAGGAGGACAGGATCTTTAAAGATGTCATGGCAGACAGGACAGGAGAGATCCTCCTCTGATCTGGAAGACATTTTCTCTCTGAGTGAAGCTGAAAACAAACCAGACAGACCGCTCAAACAGGAATTCAGTCAGTCAGTCGTGACACCACTCCCTCCTCTAGAAAGTTGCCTGAAAGTTACTTTGACTTTGAGTCGTGTTTCTTCTAAAACTCACGTTCAGTGTGTTGAGTCAGCAGCAGGTTGAAGTGTCAGTATTCCCAGTATTCCAGTATTCCCCGTATTCCCAGTATTCCCTCCTGTAGCTGTAGCTTTGGTCTGAAGGTGAATCTTATCGTCTGTCTCTCGGTGTGTGTGTGTGTCTTATCAGTGAGGAGTGAACAATAATAAACTCTGTTTCCTGGTTTGTCTCAGGTGAGTCAGAGAAAGGGGCGGAGCTTTGTCAGACCATTTCTCCTACATGCTCAGCTGTTTACTGTAACAGAGCAGAGCTGAGTTTCATTCCACAGTGTTTCTCTCTCGTTGCTCACTGGGTATTGTAGTCTGATAGAGGCTCCAGACAGCTAGTGTTTGATTTGGAATTGAAGAGTTTGAATCCAAAATGAGATTTTCAAGAGATTTGTAGGCGATCCATATATTGAATAAAGAACAAAAGGTAATGACAGATGTTGTCCCTTTTTTTTCCCAAAATGAATATACAGCATCTTGGAAATGAACTTTGCATTTGTATTTCTAGATCCAGAACACAATGATGATAATCTTGAGAGCTTAATTCTTTAAAGGCACGTTAAGTAATTTCTGTCTTGTGAGATCGGCTCCACTGGAGATTTCTGCTGGGTCTCTACATGATGAGAGTACCAGTAGTTTGAATGAGCCTGGAGACAATATTTACTCAGTTTGTGTCCACACTAGAGCACCAGTATGTTTCAAAGTTGCTCTATGTGTAATTATTAAAAATATATATCTCTTTGTCAAATGAATGTTACCTTGGTCTAATGACTGTAAACCAATGAGAGCATGGAGATGATTGCTCTCCTCTATCTCACACCAGTGGTATTGTTAGTGCTAGTGTTTCTCCAAATTAAGACCATATTTCCCATAAGCCCCGTTGCTTCCTGCAGGCCCAGGTCCCTCTTGATTTATCATGCATGTTCCTGTAATGAGTAATTTATTTTTATTGATGCTACCTTTATACACCTTTTATAACCCCAGGTGAACAGTCCTGTGGTTTTATGATTAGGGCAGCATTCATTTGAAGTGAATATGGTTATGCTGGGTGTTTTTGTTATTTGTTACAGGAGGAGAATCACATATGTTTGGTGTTAAGTGTCTCCTTAATAAACATGGTATTTGTAGCAATTTTCACCAATGGATATGCATGTTAAACTGTTATCCCCAAGCAACCATCAAAACTAATGGTTTGGTCTCCAAGCCCTTTACTTCGGAGCCCCCCAGGGGTCACCTGGTAACAAAAAAAATATGTGGAATTGTGCCCAAGGATTCCTAAATCCTGCCCATGGATTAGTAAACCTTGCACACAGATTTGTAATATGTATGTTGTACGTTGATAACATCAAAGAGGGACTTTTAGGCCTATATACAGTGAGCCATAATAGCCTTTAGGCACCACTTGGCATACATATAGTGAGCCATAATAGCCAATAGGCACCTAGGCCTATATGTGAACTATAACCTAAAGCCCAAATTTTACTTGGGATTTGTTAATGCACACATCTATAAATGTTATATGCAACTCTATGGCCCACTTTGGTGTCCCTCTTTGATGTTATCAGTGTACATATCAATGTACAATGTAAGTAAGATTAACGACTAAAATAAAGCTGTGACAATCTGAGACAATACATATAAGTTATCACTCTACGCAAATTATATCCTTTATTTAACTGATGTTGCATCATCCCCTTCTTGTTTCAGCAGTATTTTAACAGGCTTTGGCACATTCTCAGGATATAAGGAAAATTGGACCAAGTCAGAGCGTATGCTTGGCATAAATGGGATCGGCATAAATGATGATGCAAATAGAAGTTACGATTAAAAATAACACCAAATTGTCATAATTTGCTTTGTTTTTGTTGTTTGTTTATTGTTGTTGTGTTTTGTTTTTGCTCTGTTTTTGAATTCTATGTTTCCTGTAGTAACTTTGAAAATTGATATTTAAAAAAATATGGCTACCAGCAGGTGACGTCTTGGTTCACCTGCCATATGATGTCAATTTGCAGATCACTTCATCTGTCTATGACGAATTTAGTTCTGCTACTCCAGTAAGCAAACTAATTTTTTTCAGAGATCAATATGGTTTCATTTTCAGATAAAAATACTGACTCTACTGAAGCCACTCTGCACTGACCAGTACAGAGCCTCTGTGAATTGATGTAGCTGTTCACTGTGTGTTCACAGTGCGAGAGTGCTCTGCTCTTTACACTGAATTAACACTGATATCAGATTATACACAATTAATTGAGGCAATCTAAAAGTAAAACTCAAAACAATTAACTAAACTAAAACAATACATTTGATATAGATTAAAATATCAAAAGGATTCAACAACCCCCCTCCCCAAAAGCTATCTAAAAAGAACAATTTGATGGATTGTCATTATGTCTTTCATGAAATAGGAAAAAAATCTCCACCATGACCCCATGCCCTATTCATAAATCTCCCATGAGATCAATGCCTTCCTGCTCTACGTCCGTCTTCTGATTGACATCCAGCAGGCAGTTTTAAAAATATCCAGCGGGTTTTGAACAGGCTTCACAGGCCCAAGGGTTACGAAACTTTCCATTTCTCTGCAAAGTTTTAGAACTGTAACAGAGAGAGAGCTGAGGCAGTCCCAGGAAGTCAGAGAGTCGAGTGTAAAGGATCAAAAGTTAAAAACAGAGAGGAAAACTTTTCTGACATCTTTGAATGAGTGCTCCAAATTTGACCCCATAAGTTATATCAAAAGAGCATAATTTAATAGAATGTCATTATGTGGTCTAGGAATAAAAATCTATATACTTGGCAGAATTGGCATCAACTAATTCTTACAATGTCATGGGGGGGAGATTACCAAATATTGATCCCTGAGACTAATCATTGAGTTTTCCTGTATAAGCCCTTAGAGAGTTGCAGCCAAAGACTATGTAAGAGACCGTCTTAAGTATCAAAAGACAAAAACTCTCTGAAAACTTTGTTTCCAAGTTCACCCCTCCGACATACAAGATGACGATACAACTCTCGTTTCATCTTATTACGCTCCCGTCAGTTTGTTAACCTCACCCCCGCTCCTCTGTCTGTCTTCTGATTGACAGCCAGGCATATCTGAATTCATACCATCAGTTACACAGGAGCAAAGGTCAAGAAACTTCCACCTTGGCAAAATCACAGAACCATAATTGAGGAGATAGTTAAGATATCCTAAAAGTCTAATGGTCTGTTTTACATGAAGTCAGAATTAGTAGCAACAGTAACAAAAAAGTGTCCACTGCAGTCAGCTAAGCTACACTATATATGTTTTTGTAGATTGTAGAATATTTATGTTTATATATTTTTAAAAAAATCAAAAGTAAAAGTGAAACTCAAAAACTGCTTTTCTGACAATTTTGGCTACTAACGCCAACCCTCAGAAGTTTTCTCAAAAGAGTATTATTTAATGGAATGTCATTTTGGGCTCTCGTAATATAGGAATATAAAAATCGTCTCCTTGTTTTGACTAACAACTGTACTGCCCCCTTTCTGGGCCAATTAGTGTGATTTTGAAAGTGCTGTGGTGAGATGCATCTTTTCCACAAGTTTCGTAACGATTCAGTCAGCGTTGTTTGAGATATTGTGTGTGATGGATGGATGGACAGACAAACAGATGATGTAGTGCCCCCCCTTGGGCCAATCACTGTAATTTTAAATGAAATGCAACAACACAGTGGTGAGATGCATCATTCCCCGAAGTTTATCTGATCAAGCGATATGTGCGATATCATCATGGCGGATGGGCAAATAAACAACCAATCATAAATGTAGCGCCCCCGCCCCCTGGGCCATTTACAATAATTTTGAAAATGCCAAAAGGAAGTTGTATCGGCTTTTTTTGTTTTCCATTCCATTTTGTTTTCCATTATTGGTGGGACTAGGTACACTTTGATACGCACATCCAAGAAGAATCCAGTGAGTCCAAGTTATATTGAAAAAATAACAAGTATTTATTAAATACTTCCAAAAATGCAGTTCAAAGGCAGTTCAAAAAAATGCAAATCAGTCTTTTTCGCTTTGTCCTTTTCAGGAAAAAATAAAGAAGGATCAAGAAGATAAATCAGGATTCAAAACTAATGTGGTTCAAAGAAAATGTCCACCCTTCCTAGTTCCTCACCAAACATTTTTCCAACCCATTTCCTACTTCCTGTCTATCTTACCTGACACACCTGAACATAGCCCCTCCCCTCCCCATGCAATTCTCAGGACTAAAGCAAGGTGGGGTACTCTGGACTAAAAGATACTCCAAAATAGCAACAAATCTCAATAGTAAAATAAATAATAAAGAGAATACTCCAAAGAAAGGCATAATGGCTCCAACAGAAGTTGTGAGATGCATTATTTCCCCAAGTTTTGCCAGAATCCGATCAGTCGTGTGTTGGATATTATGCATGAAACCGAAACTACGTAGCGCCCCCCTTGGCTTAATCAGTGTAATTTTAAAAATGCTTGAGTGCAGCGGCAAGATGCATTTTTTTTCTGCAAGTTTAGTCAAATCCGATCAAGTGGCGTCTGCGATATCATGCGTGACGGAACGACAAAAGCTAAACAAATGAGTGGAAAGAGTCCGACCCATAATCCTCCCCTGATTCCATGTGTGACGGATGGACCGATAAACAACATAACACCCACCACCCATGCGAAAGTGTCAGAATAAAGTCGTGAGATGCATAATTTCCCCAGAGTTTTGTCAAAATCAGAATCTAATCCGCGTAGGTTTGGACATGCTGCATGAGTACGGCGGTGAGACGCGTCGTTTCCACAAAATCCGATCAAGCGGCGTCTGCGATATCGTGCGTGACGGAACGACAAAAGCTAAACAAATGAGCGGAAAGAGTCCGACCCATAATCCTCCCCTGATTCCATCATGAAGGACAAAAACCGAGACGTTTCCTCGCTCGGCCCCCTGGGGGTTTGCAGCCGAACTCTTGCCAAGGCTGTACAAAAGCAAATCTCAAAAGTCTCGAAACTCAAAAACTACTTCTCTGACAAGTTTTGGCTGAGCGTCTCCGAGTTCACCCCTCCAGCTCCTCTCTCTCTCTCTCTCTCTCTCTCTCTCTCTCTCTCTCTCTCTCTCTCTCTCTCTCTGTCTCTCTGACAACCGATGACGATGGTGAGACTCTTTCATAACGCGAGTTCAATCCCCTCGCCCCCCCCCCCCCGCGTCGGTGGCGTTCTCTGCTCCGGGTCTATTTTCAAACCCCTTTTCAGATTCTTTGCCCAGAAAACATCACGTCGGCAGAATGGGAAGCCTCTGTGAGTGCCGCCGAGCCCGTTAGATGTGTCGGCGGGGGGAATGAAAGGGCCGACGCAGCACTTTGAGGAGGAGGAAGAGGAGGAGGAGGAGGAGGAGGAGGAGGGGGGGGGGGGGGGGGGGAGAGGGGGGAGGGATTCTCTCTTTATTTCCATCTCTCAGATTTGCGCTCATCTTCGTTCCTTCGATCTGTTGTTGTCTCACAGCCTCTTCGACTCGTTTTACTCTATAGATCTGTCTGTATTGCTTGCTTTCTTTCTCTCTCTTTTAACCTCTCTCTCTCTCTCTCCCTCTCCCTCTCTCTCTCTCTCTCTCCCTCTCTCTCTCTCTCTGTCTTTTAATGTCTTGCACTCCATTTCTGGCTTCAGCTATTCTAAAGGAAAGGAGAGAGAGACAAATAGAGAGAACTCTATTTGTCTCTCACTTTCCTTTCTCTCTCTTTCTCTTTTTGGACCTGCCTTATCTCTCTTTCTCTCTCTCTCTCTCTCTCTCTCTCTCTGTCAGTCTTTTAACCCCCCTTTTTCTCTCTATTTTTCTTTTGACCTATGTCTCTATTTCTGACATCAGCTCTTCTCTCTCTCTTTCTCTCTCTCTCTCATTCTCTTTTTGAATGTAATCCTGTTTGTTTTGAATCGTTGTCATGTTGTTATGTTAATCTTTCTGATGTTTTTTCATCTCCTTATGGTTTTGTTTGTGTTTTTGTGTTGGTAGTGGAAGCTACATGATATG